>NC_091331.1:15441354-15531354 GCF_038502225.1 Cherax quadricarinatus | reverse complement strand
ATGTTTTCCTGCCGTATCAGGGAATCGACGCCTGGACCTCAGTGTGTGAGCTGAGTGCACTAGCGATCGAGCTGTGGAATACCTATCTACTGTGCTTTGTTAGCTTTACCAGGACCAACTTAAGGGATGAGTCAGTGTGGCACTAGCTCAGAGTACCAAAGTTTAGGGTATGTCAATAATTTAATAAGAAACAGAATAAAATGTAAATGTTATTATCACATGACAAGAAATAAGTGGACAGTTTAAAAAAAGGAATTCTGCATAGAAAATTAGAGCAAAAGAGGTGGGATGAGAGAGGTATTGCCATACTGAATGAAATAACCAATGAAATTTTATATAAAATATTATTTGATTATAAACTTTTAGATAAAAAATTAAATTTGGTTGGGCACCTTAGCAAAATAGGCACAGGGTTCCAGGGCCCACTCAGAAATCAGTCCTGGCCTTAGTATGTCATTATTGTTATATTACATTCATGGGGGAGGCGAGTGCTAAACACGGTGATCTCATACAGTCCATGGGGATGAATGGGAGTCAGTCAGGTTTGATCAAAGGAAGGAAGAAGTAGATCCAACTCCATGGATTAAGAGCCCCCACACTGGCACCAAAACAATGTCACTTGAGGAAGGCCCAGGCCTTAGTCCTTCAGATATTTCTTGTGATGAACTTAAAGGATCTCTTAGTTCTGGTTACTCTCAACATACCTAGTTCTAGTTACTTTTGACAGATACTCTTAATATATCTCTTAGGTGGTGATTCAGTTTATCAGGGAAGAAGCATTAAACATGTTTTCAGAATTGTTTGTTGGGTCATCTCTGAAGAGAGCATTGGTTTCTTTTACGATCAGCAGTTTGGAGCCTTGTTTATCTTAGCTTCAGTCACTTATGCTTGTGAGGGAATGGTACTTCAGTGCAGAGGGACACTAAGAGAGTCACAAATCACTCTGAAATAATTTAGAGGGCGAGAGGGAGGGTTGAGATGTAGATGTAATGTTGCTTACTTTATTCATGTAAGTAAATTTTTTGTTACATATAGATCCTAAAATATTGTAATAACTTTTGCCTGCAATTTAGAAAGTTGCTCTAATCAATGAATTTGTGTAGTGATCATTTCATTTGATCACTGTTATTTAGCCTGCAGGCAGTGGAGATGTCATGTCTGAGAGCAATGTGTGGTGTGAATATAATGCAGAGAATCCGTAGTTTGGAGATTAGGACGAGGTGCAGGATTACCAAAACTACTATCCAGAGGGCTGAGGAAGGGTTATTAAGATGGTTTGGACATGTAGAGAGGATGTAACAAAATAGAATAGCTTCGGGAGTGTATAAATCTGGAGAGGAGGGAAGGTGCAGTAGGGGTCGGCCTAGGAAAGGTTGGAGGGAGGGGGTAAAGGAGGTTTTTTGTGTGAGGGGCTTGGACTTCCAGCAAGCATGCTTGAGCGTGTTAGATTCAGGGAAACCAGCAGGCCGGACTTGATTCCTGGAGGTGGGAAGTGCGGCGCCGGCACTCTGAAGGAGGGGTGTTAATGTTGCAGTTTTATAGCTGTAGTGTCAGCATGCCTTTGGCAAGACAGTGATGGAGTGAGTGATGATGAGAGTTTTTCTTTTTCAGGCCACCCTGCCTCGGTGGGAAACGGCCAGTGTGTTAATAAAAATAAAAAGTAATAATTAGGTTAAGCATTTTTCAACACACTGGCCCTCTCCTACCAAGGTAGGGTGAGCTGAGAGAAGAAATGCTTTCAAAATGTTATTCATCTTTTTATATTTAAAATTTATACAAGAAAGGGGTTACTAGCTCCTTCCTCCTGACATTTTAGCCGCCTCTTACGATATGCATGGCTTATGGAGGAAGGATTCTTCTCCACATTTCCATGGATATGAATGAAACAAGTAAGAACAAGAGCTATTAAGAAAATAGAAGGAAACTCAGATGGGTGTGTATACATGCATGTATATGCCTTGTAGTGTGACATAAGTATAACAGAAGTAGCAAGATGTACCTGGTTAAGCATACATGTATGTATATGAAAATATAAAACTCACAATTAATGTCTGAAAATATATTTCAGCTCTTTACAGTACATGACAAGGCATTACATTAAAACTCATTACAGTATATTGCAATGCTTTATAACACATTAGAACTTATTGCAGTACATTGTAACTTATGCCAAACATTATAACTCATTACAATACATGTATGACATACATTTCATTTATAATATAATAGTCGATACAGTACGGCAACACATTAATTGCTATATACTGTATATATTTTTTTCAGTCTCCAAGACCAGAGGTTGTGTTAGTCCTGTCTAGAAGTCGATCAGTCACACCACAGGAGTCTAGTGGAGCAGAATCTGATGGTAACTTCACCCACCGTCCTTCACTTATCAATCATATCACTTCTCCCAGACCACCCAAAATTTTGGAATCGCCAATGGACAGCAAGAGTCTTATTTCTGGTTAGTATTTTTTCTATGCATAATTGAGTTATGTCTTATTCTAATTTTATGTGGATGATACTGTAAATGACTATAAAATTGCAGACACAACTTTCTTGTAAATTTGCACAATTTTCAGAGTTTAAGTTTTTTGTTACCTTGTGAACAAGGAGGTTACACCATGGAAATTGTGTGGCTGTTCACAAAGTATAATATATACGTATACTGTATATAAGTAACATGGGGTTTGAGAAGATTGATAGGCACACATCTCATCTTCACACTGATTTATCAAAAGTATCTTCTCTATAATGTTTAGTCACTCCCACTGCAGGGCCATCTCCTCTTGAAGTTGTTCAGCCAGCCAACCCCTTTGGAAACCAGTTTTTCCTCGCTTTCAGGCGACATGCTTGTGGCCAGACTGGCAGTTATGGCAACAATATAATGACTTCAACCCCCCCTTCCTTCCCTGAAAGTTGTTTATGGGTAATGAAAGGGACAGGAGTCTTGTGGCAGCCTTAGATATGAGTTCTGCTTTACAAGGAACTATGGTATCTTTAGGCTTTGATTTTAAGTTCACACCTTCCTGTCTCTTAGTCTGGTTGGCAAGGAGAAAGGAGGGTTGTGTGAGTTCATGACACCTTACATTACAGTCAGGTACTTCCTCCTTACAGACTGTGGCTGTCTAGGCAAGCTTTGTGCCTCCTCCTGTATTGTCTTTGACTGTTCTTTTTGTTGAAGATTGAATCTGTGAGCTTCTCAGAAACTTTGTTATTCTTCTGGGTGATCTCAACACCCATCAAGCTTTGTAATATGAAGGTTGCTCTGTGCTAGACAGGAGAGGATATTGATCCATTTAGATGTTACAATCAAGTGTGATAGATCTCCAATGTCATTATGTTCATATCTGTGCTTAAATGACCATAGACAGCTCTGTATGTTCCGGCTGCTAGCATTTGGACTTTAGGTGGTCTCTTCTAGATTTTTATGGTGACAATCATTTCCTTTGCTTGTTGGAGCCTACAGGGCTCTTTTACTTTTCACTGTTCCTAATTTGCCCTTCTTGGTGCAAAAGTAATAAAAATCAGTGGAAAGTAGAGGTGACAGACTTTTGTACCAATAATCACTTGTGTCCTCAGAAATTGTCAGCAAGTACAGGGGGCTCATGATCATTGTCCTGTACGTGACAGAAGGTGGCATTCCGTGGCTTCATGTGTCTCGTTTGCAAGTGCTATACTGATTTAACTAGAACTGAGCAGCACTTGTGGATTATATGCTCAAGCCTGTTACTGCCTTTGGGATTATTACTCCCTGGTAAATCTTCTTCTTTCTTTCAACACACCGGCCGTATCCCACCGAGGCAGGGTGGCCCAAAAGAAAAAACCAAAGTTTCTCCTTTCAAATTTAGTAATATATACAGGAGAAGGGGTTACTAGCCCCTTGCTTCCAGCATTTTAGTCGCCTCTTACAACACGCATGGCTTACGGAGGAAGAATTCTGTTCCACTTCCCCATGGAGATGAGAGGAAATAAACAAGAACAAGAACTAGAAAGAAAATAGAAGAAAACCCAGAGGGGTATGTATATATACGCTTGTACATGTATGTGTAGTGTGACCTGAGTGTAAGTAGAAGTAGCAAGACGTACCTGAAATTTTGCATGTTCATGAGACAGAAAAAAGGACACCAGCAATCCTACCATCATGTAAAACAATTACAGGCTTTCGTGTTACACTCACTTGGCAGGATGGTAGTACCTCCCTGGGCGGTTGCTGTCTACCAACCTACTACCTAGGTCCCTGGTAAATATGTTACTTTATTAGTGTCGAAACCATTAAGAGGAAGGAGGATGTCCTTGGATTGCTATGTAGAAGGAATGAGCAACTTCCAAGGACAGATATGGAGTAACATTATGAAAATATCCAGAAATGCTCTTGAATCCACTCCCATGGGTAAGTGGATGATGACTTCTTGGTGGCATCTTATTGAATCAACCTTCATATATGTCATCTTTTAACATGAATGGTGGATGATGATGTCATCATAATAAACAAACTTCTTCCTGAGTCTTGAGTATGTGAAGCAAGTGTTTCCAAGAATAGAGTATCAGACATGTCCCACTGTCTGCAGTATTACTACACTCAATAATTCCTTAATAACAGACATTATACAATTATTTAATAACAGGCAATCACAAACTGATAATAATTAATTCCATAATGTAGATGCTGTTCATTCAGCCTCATCTGTTGCTAGTTAATCATAAAACCTTTACTCAAACAAAGGGCACTTGGTTTTTATTGTTGTTCCAAGAGCCTGGGAACAACAAGTGAAACTATAATTATAGAATAATGTTTAATCAGAAGTATAATTCTACACCACTTCTGAGGGTCTAAATAACCCACACAATAATACAGCTATGTGCTAGTGAATGTTAAAAACCATTAAGAGATTGTCAGGTGTAGAGTTGAAAAAATAAGTAGTTGGATAATGTTTATATGTTTATGTGGTTTGCAAAAACATATTGAGGAATCTTTTTATGCAAAAGTGAGTGATGATGACCAGGAAAGCATCTACTACATTAAGTAGGGATACCCTTCTATTATTCACAAAAAATCACAGCCTTTCCCAGGCATAAATTAATTTTCATAATATAACACACACTCTTTGGGCAGGTTTAAGGGCCTAGTGAGGTCTGCAACTGGAAAAGAAATTAAAAGGCATACTGTATTGTATTATCTTTCTGGGGATTTTTCACACAGCTACTCAAATAAATCTCTAACAATAATAATGCAGGATGAGCTATATTTTTGGTTACTATCCATGCATATTGTACCTTTGTTATTTGATAATTGGAGGCAAGTTTAATAATTAATGATTTCATGTTTCTAGTATATTTTGTAATCTTCTACTTAAATTTTTAATGCATACTAGTATGATTTGTGTATTAGGCTGTCTAGTGTTAATTGGGTGTGTAATTTTTCATAAGTGCATGGAAAGTTGAATTACAGATCACTTATTTTAAGCACTTGTTACAATTATTTACCAGTAATACAATTTTAGGAAAGTATTATATGCAAGTCATTTTTAAAATCATTTACTGTATTACAATTTTGCAAGTGTTATTACATACATAGTGTATGTGAACATTATTCAGTTTTAATTTTGTACAAAAAAGTCTAGTAAGTATTTTGTTACTAAAATCACTCTTTTTTGCTATTCTATTTAGTGTTCCATCTTCATAAATCTGGCATACTGGATTTGTACAGCTCTTCCAAATACTGTACTATATCGATTTTAAAATGTCAAAAGTATTTTTAACATATCATTCTGCAGATGCTGCAGCAATGTCTGTTCCAAGAGGACCTCCACTCACTATCACCTTAGTGAAAGATGGTGCCGGTCTTGGCTTCTCACTGGAAGGTGGCAAGGATTCTCCACTTGGTGATCGTCCACTGACAGTCAAAAAGATATTTAGTGGTAAGATTATGGCACTTGTACAGTACAGTAAGGCCCCACTTATAAGACAGGTTAGGTTCCAGGCTATCACTGTAAAGTGGAAATTGCCACCAAGTGGAATGCCCCTTTTTTCCATTGATAAATGCATATAAATGCAAGATTACACTAACATATACAAGTTTACACTAACATATTATGTTAGCAATAGAACTAGGCATTAAAAAACAGTAAAGTAAAATACATATAGTACACTCATTATTTACCTTAAAATATGTGTAGTCTTAATGTAGGGTGAAAGGTGAACATTTATTGTAGAAAGTCAAGTGTGGTAGCTACCTCACCAGCTACTACACCTACACGAAATATAAGACTTAAATTTAAAGAGCTGGAACAAGTGTAGAAGCCTTCAAGAGGAAACTAGACAAGTATCTTCACCAGGTGCCAGATCAACCAGGCTGTGATGGATATGTGGGGCAGCGGGCCTCCAGCAGCAACAGCCTGGTTGACCAGGCAAGCACCAGACGAGCCTGGCCCATAGCCGGGCCCAGAGAGTAGATAAACTCTCGAAACTCTTCAAAGGTATTAGTATTATTGACATACAGCACCTTGTTCACTGAGTTTAATCATTTCTAACCACTAAACTTAGATACCATCATAAACAACAGACGCCGAGAAGGTAAACAAACACGAATACCTATTAACACCTGGACACTTATGGTTCATATATGTTTATTCCCACATACATTTGTGAAGCTTTTACCATAATACAAACACCTTACATTGTGTACAAGTTGTCTTCACATTGGTGCAGTAGAATAAATAACAGCAACACTCCCATACTCATGCAACACACCATTTTTAGAGCAAATAATGCCACTAGTGAAGGCATACAAAAGGAATAATTTTCTAGAGTTACCCCCAGTAATACTATTAGTGGCCCTTGGCCTGGTGGCAAAACTCTCACTTCACACTCTGAGGGTCCAGGTTCGATTCTCAGCAAGGGTAGAAACATTGGGCATGTTTCCTTACACCGGTTGTCTATGTTCACCCATCAGTAAAATGGGTACCTGGGTGTTAGTCGGCTGTTGTAGGTCACATCCTGGGACAAAACTATTATTTGCCTGAAATGCTCTGCATAACAAGCGACTTTCTATATAGTAGTGTGTCATTGATGTCAGCTAGGCCTGTATACAATGAACACATACTTGTAGAAATGAAGATATTATTATTATTATTATTGTTATTGTATACACATTTTCTCTGAAGTTGTACTAGAGAAAACTGAATTCTTGCCATCACTCCAAGCCACCCAGCTACTACATCTCATATTTGTCAATTTTTTCTACTGTGGGTGTATGTATTATATGTTATGTAATGTGATTCTTATATAATTGTGAAAAAAATATCATAGATGGAGTAATGACAATGTCTATGTTAAAGTGCCCCATAGCGATTAATAATATGGCATCTTCCAGACAAGTGACACACTGTGATTTTTAATGTGTACCTGCATGCCAGCACAGCATGTAAGTTTATTTAGGTATAGGTACACAAGTATAATTATCAGTCATAATATGAAATATCTGTATTAGCAAAATGCTGTAAAGCAGGACTCTACTGTATTTTTTTTTTTTAACACACTAGATATCTCTCGCCAAAATAGACCCCCCCCCCCAAAAAAAAAAAAAAAAAAAAACATTCAACATCACTGGTACCACAATTCAAATGATCGTTTGAACTGCAGCATCCTCACCTCTCCTTCAGGACTCTAATCAGGCTCACCGGCTTCCCTGAATCCCTTCATTAAATGTGTTACCTTGCTCACACCCCAATGTCAAGCCATGAAAATCACTTGTCTGAACTTGCTTCAGTCTAGCACACAAAATTATACACTCTTGTGGTCATCCTGTTCTGTTCCATCTCTGAAAGTCTAATGTCTTAATAGGCTGAATTTACTAAAAGTTTTGGCTCATTTTTCTCAGCCTGAGGCTTATTGAAATTCAAACTATTGTATTTAGGTATATTCCTCAAGATTTAAAACTGCTATTTCTGGACTTGTCATTCATCATCAGGGATTAAATTTGTCTTGGTGTCTTCTAGGCATTTCTAGTTGAAAGCTTGTATACAAAATCAAATCTAATATCTCTGCATTATGAGATAGGCTAAGATAGTTTACTTTTTTTTCTTTGCTTTTATATAGCCATCATGATTCTATGTTGTATTACTTATCATAAGGTAACTTGGCTGTTGTGCTATGGTATTCAGTTAGCCAAACTAATAACTACAGCCATATAAATAAAAGCAACTAAACAAAAGGACAGGACTTTAACTCTTGTGATGCCTGCCATATCTGTTCGCCTCTGGAAAGACAGGGATAGTGTGAATGATGGTGAAAGTGTTTTTTTCGGGTCACCCTGCCATGGTGCGAGACAGCCAGCATGTTAAAAAAAAAAAATTAATAGTTCTGAGAGCAAATGCACTATTCACGAACAGTACTTAGTTTACATTTTCATTTAGATAAAATTCCACCATATAGTAATTAAACAACAGCATCTTGTTTGTTTGGTAGCAGCTAACAATTAATGTACACAAGTAGTGTATACATATTATCTTTGTGTAGCACTAATCCTCTGTGGGTCACTCAGTACAAGACTGCTGGAGGCTTGATCCTCTGTCTGATAACTGTGAGACAAAGTGCTCTTTAAGTAAGGCTTTAATATTGATAAGTATTTGCTTTGGATATTCTTGACCTTGATATATTGAAACCTACTGTTACTCTTATACATTACAGTACTGTATTAGTAAGAATTCAATGTTTGTATTTTTTGCAGGTGGTGCAGCTGATAAAGGTGGCATACTGAAGGTAGGGGATGAATTAGTGAGTGTGAATACAGTGGACATAACTGATATGGCTCGCATTGAAGCCTGGAACTTCTTGAAGAAACTCCCAGATGGTACAGTCTCTCTTGTATTAAGACAAAAGGTAGACGATTTATCAGCCAAGAGTGAGGAATGAACACAGAAATGACAGTTTATTAGGTGAATTTTATTGATAAATATTTACTGGTGAAACAGATGCATTCAGTTGCCAGGTTTGTGCTTTTGTATATGTAATAGTTATGTTATTTGCTCTGGAGGCCTTCAGTAGGAACAGTGTAGGATTTCTTATAATGACCGGTTTCCTTGGCCACAATCACACATTTCAACAAGCTATCTAAACAAACATGGAAAGAGTAATTGTGTTTAGGAGAGGAAGAAGAAATGCAAACAAGAAAGGCTAGATTACAGTGCTTTACAGCAGTATTTTCGAGACATTAAATGCCATGTAATATTACAAGAGTCAAAAAACTGTGAATTTCTTTGTGGATGATGTAAAATATAAAAAGAAAAAAAGATATGACAAATTTAGCAAATAGAGTAACAGATGGATGATGGAATTTAATGTTGCTAAAGGCCATATAATGGAAATGATAAAAAAGAATGATCAGACAAATAATACAGATCATGACAAAATTTTTACAGTATCATATAGAGAAAGGAATCTAGGAATTATTTCATTTGAGGAAGGAGCCTCTGTGTTGGTGAAGGGATCTTGATTTGAGGAAACATAACTACTCTTCCCTTCCTTGGATTAAACCTGATTGCTTCCCATTCTCCAAGTACTTTACGGGTTTAATATGTGAAAAAAACAGGAGTTAAAAAAAAAAAAAAGTCTCAGATCACATATATGAAATTGTGAGACAGGAATATGCTACATTGGCTATCAAGTAGCTTTCAAATATATGGCTGGAAATGCTTAAAAATCTGTTTACTTAATATATTAAGATAAAATTGTAATATGTAGCTGCTATGTGGTATCCACACTAAAAAAAAAAAAGATCAGAGAAAAAGGCTTAAGAAAAGCTACTAATAGATCACATGATGAAAGGCTAAAAACACTGAAGCCCACAATGACTGATAAGAGGAAAAGGGAAGATATGATAGCATATAAGCTTGTAAAAGGATATGAAAGCATATAGAGATAAGAGGCCACAGATATTAAGAGAAAGTGAAGTCAGAGAGATACTGGGAGATTTTACTTTACAAATACAGTGGTAGAAGAATAGCATAAATAAGCTAAGAAAGAGAAACGTGCATACAGTTCTAGTCATACTGTGTCTTTCTTGCATACTTGTTGATGTTAATCAACATTTGTAACCTCAAAAGGAGGTGCTAGTAAGTGCTACAATATTAGAAATTTAAAATTACAGACATAATGAAGACTGGATACCATGAGCAGTAGCACTGCTCCTATAGCTATAAATTGGTACAGAAATTACTAGAAGCCACAAAGAGGCTTATGTTACTGGATACTTGAACTCAGGATTACCTCTTGCCTCTTCCTGATTTTGTATTTTGGTTTTAATTTTGCTTTCCTCCATACTCTTTCCTTGTTTGTTCTTGAATACTTTCTTGTAAATCTCTAAATGTTTAGATTATTATTATTATTACAATCAAGGGGGAAGCGCTAAACCCGGAGGATTATACAGCGCCTGGGGGGGGGGGGTGGAAGGCATTCAGGCTTAATTTGGGGAACTGGAGCACAGATCCAATTCCCTAAATCAAGAGCCCCTCACCAACATCAAGGAACCTTCCTTGAGGGGTTAAATGTTTAGAGCTTTACTGGTAGACCTCTTAAAAGTGTGACTGTGGCCAACAAACTGTCTTAAGATAATCATGCATTTTCTACCATGCTTTCAAAACTGTACAGTAAAATATAAACTGATACACAATTATCAAGCATCAGTCTTTCATGAGATCCACTTGACCTGGTACTGTACTGTACTATATGACCTTTGATTTCAGTTTTACACCATTTATTGAATGTTTCTAAGGCTTGAGACAAGTGAGCTCCAGGCTATCTTGTTTGATGAGATGGTGTTTAACCCAAATCCAGTGGATTTTTTTTGTACATAATACCATTATGATTATTATTATTATATTATTTGGGAAGGAAAATGCCAAACTCATTGGGGTTATAAAGTGCCTGAGGATATAGGATGTATATTTCATCATTCCAAATTATAATAGGTGCATTGGTTCAAGAACCCCTTACTGGCATCACAGAACTTCTTTTGAGGGGACTACATAATACCAACAGTACATTATTGGTACACTATGAACCAGATGTGTTGACTCTTGGGGCAGTATAGTGTGCATTACTAATATTAGAAGCTGTAATGTTTCCTTTGTGTAACAGTGCAAATTAAGAAATTAATTTTGCATTATGTTGCTATGCTGGGCTTTCAACATGTATGGAAATGTGCATGATAATGAATTTTACTGAAAGATAATGTTTCAAACTGTGGTAAGCAGATTGTGTAGCTAGTAAGGTTCATGATGAAGACCCCATAATGGGTACTATATTCATGGATAGTACTCATAAGGGGGAATGGGGTTTCTTGATTCTGAAGAGGTTCTTGATCCAAGGAATTATAATTATCCTTCCCTTGGATTGAATCTGCCTTCCACTTGCCAGGTGTTGTATTATCCCTACAGGTTTAGCACTTCCCCTAAACATAATGCAGGTAATAATTGGGAATCGCTAAACCTTTACAGGATCATTCAGTGCTTGGCGAATAAGAAGTAATCATATTTGATCCTAAAAGGAGAGGATATCCATAGTGGGTACCATAAATATTCCAAATTATGAATAAACAAATGAATAGATGGTGATTTGAACTGTGGGTGAATGGACATAGTAGGTCTAATGCTGTAGCCGCTGCTATGAGTGTTTATTGATGGACAGTTGTTCAGTACAACTTGGGTTTATCTAAAATTATTTTTGCCAAAAAGACTGGATTTAGATCTTCTATATTTGTGAATCCATTCTGCCAGTTAGATTAAGATTTTGATGGCAGTCAGTTTGTCAGTGTAAGTGTTTCTGCTCTGGACTTGATTCCTATTAATTTTTTTTATTCGGTATCATCACAACTATGAGTAATCAACTTGATATATGTGTATTATTATTAGTCAAGTGCTAAACCCAAAAGGGTCATGGAGCACTGCTGATAAATGTGTAGTATTTCCCAGTGTTAAATGCTACTTCTTGTATGATGATATTACTTAAACTGAATCATAACTAGGTTACCATTGTGTTGATTCAAGGTTTTATTTATAATCAAATAGGATCCTTGAGTGATATTGTTATCTTTAAAGTGAAACATGCTGTTTGCTGTCACGTTTGTTCTATCATTGCTGTGATAGAATGAACTGGTGGAGGCTTGTAGCCAACAATGGCCTTGGGAGAGTGGTGCTAGGGGCTGTGGTGAGGTGATGGTGCAGTCATACCTGGGACTCTCACAACCCACGTGTACTTTTCACCTGGGAAAAAAAAAAAAAAAGTTGTGATAATGGAGTTTGTGAGTGGGGACCCTTGAAACTGGTGCCTACTATATCTGCCAACCCTCAACTGTGATAGGTGCATTTGTTTATGCAGATGGATGAAACTGATTTATAATATGTAATAAGATAAAGGAATGCAATATCTATATAGTTGCATACTTTTCTTGCATAAGAAAACCCATGTCCTCTGTATCTTTGAATGTCACCATGTTCTTTTCAACTGCTTAGTTTAATCTACATCTTAATCTTCTGTACTACAACTCAGACCTCTCTCATCGAGCTGCTCATACAGTACTTCACTTTACTCGAATATTTCATTAAATAACTGCTATTTGTTTACTATATTTGGATGTATGTTATTTTATCATTCCAAATTATAATAGGTTTCATTTAAGATAATGTACTTGCAGCTTTTAGGTAGTAGATTTTTCCCATGCCAGTTTGCAAGCAGCATTAAAATCCTTATTCTATGTTAACATGGATTGTTGAACCTCAAACATAGGCAAAATGTTTATGAAAGGTATATTTTGTTTTAGCAAAATATTTTCCTTCCTATGTGTCATGTTGTATACTGGTAAACTTGCAGCAGCTACACAGATGTATTGCAAGAATCAATGTATTTCAGCCAATTCTTTGTACTATATTGTAAATACTGTGTTTTTATTACATATCATAATTTTTTGTGAGAGAGATCTATATATATATAATTTTTTTAAGTTGTGCTTAACAAACATACCATTATATTTATATGGTTGCTAATTCTGCATTGCCCATTATGGACTTTAGGTACATCAGTATATCATAACATGCAGTGCCAGACAGTTCATTACTGATGTGACTGAGTCATGGTTTGCAAGCTACATGTGGCAATGCAGTGCAGCGAACTAGACATCCTGGTTTTCTTCCTGTTTTTGATAATTGTCTGTTTCATTGAACAAGCATACAGTACTTGTCACTAAAGTATGCTGGGTGGAGGCACCTGGTATGCTTTAGTGTTGAAATATACCCAACCCTGTTAAGATGTTTCAGTGCAATAGCAATTTATGCCGGTTCAACAACTTAAAGTGGGATGTCAGAGGATTTCCTAAGGCATGCTCAGTGCCTTTTAGGCTTGTGTGGTAGATGGATGTATATCTGGACTCCCTGCACCATATAGTCTTGAGCACCAAGTTTGTCAAGACATTTATGGCTATAGGCAAACTAATATGGGCAAGATTGTTGCTGACACAAGACACTTGCATAGATCATTGGATTATATAAGGCATGCCATCAGATGAAATAATAGAAGCTGTCAACATATACGAGTGTTCAGTGAGGAAGTGATTGCTTTGACTCGGTGATGGCAATTCCGACGCTCATACCATGAGCTTATATAATCTTGTATCAAACTTATTCTTGCCCATGCTAATTCATTGATAGCCAGAAATGTTTGGCAAACTTATCACTCATGACCACAGTGGAGGGAAACCAGACATATCCATGTACATGAGCATGCAGCCAGCAGTCTTAGGAAATCTCGTATCTTCCCACTTTGTGTTGCCAGGCTGGCATTAATTTTTGTTATGCTGAAATACTTAATAGGATTGTGGATTATTATTTTGATGTTAAAGTATGCCAGGTCAAGACACTTCAAGTATTTTGCGAGGGAACTGCAAGTGACGTGGCTGGTGAACTATGGCTTGGCCCCATCTAGTCTATTAAATCATTACATGTGTTAATTGCTTTATGGGGCCTGTAATTGGGTATATTTTTTGTATCCACTGTTATTGCGCTTTATTGTAAAGAGTATTAGAAGCTGCATTATGTACATAATATCAGTCACAGCATATAATGAGCATACGTTCTTAGAGCCTCAGCTTTTTAAGGGAAAGCGGACCAAATAAAGCATGATAAAGAAATGCATTTTATTAATCACCACAAAAAAATACATGAAAAAAAATTGTAAAAGTGAAGACCCTTATTGAAAAAGCTCACTCATGAGGGTATTGTACTACTAAAGGCTTTCAGAAATACCATAGTCTTTTTCACCACATGCCACAACACTTAAAACATGCTATTAAACCACAGGCAATTGAGTGACAACTTCTACTAGCTGAAAGGTCCAGGATTGAGACAGTTTTAGCATACGAGGCATATCAAAGTTGCAAAGGGAAACACTAAGACTACTATTGTATTTACCTCTCATTTATTCTACCTATATCAACATTTCCCCTCAAGGAAGGTTCCTTGATGTTGGTGAGGGGCTCTTGATTTAGGGAATTGGATCTGTGCTCCAGTTCCCCGAATTAAGCCTGAATGCCTTCCACATCCCCTTCCCCCTTGATTATAATAATAATAATATAACATTTAACAATTCCTCAAAATATTCCCTCCATCTAGCTCTCTAATCCACTCGTTCCCTAGGCTTCCTCAGCTTAACCCGTAAAATGGAGAATTATTATAATCAAAAAGAAGCACTAAGCCTATACAGCTTAAAATGGAGAAAATAAAGGTCGGAGCACTATGCACATGAATGTAGATCTATGTTTGGACAGTTTAAGGGTTAATCTCGCTCCAAAACCTTTACTCATTTTCAACAAAATTTGCTGATAACATCTCGCCCACTCTCTCATTTGCTCTCTTTTTACGTTGCTTCATCACTCTCGGAACCTCCCCTTTTTCTCTCCATATACTCCTTCCTCCTTGCATCACTTTTACTCTGTAAAAATCTCTCATATGCTAACTTTTTCTCTTTTACTATTTACATCGTCATTCCACCAATAGCTCTTTCCTCCTGTAACCACAAACTTCTGCTGAACACTAACACTATATTCCTAAACTTGCCCCATAATCTTCTACCCCACTGCCTATACTCACACTAGCCCATCTGTCTTCTAACAGTTGTTTATATCTTACCCTAACTGCCTAATTTAGTTTATAAACCTTCACCTCTCTCTTACTTGCTGCTTCCATTTCCCTTGTATCCCATCTACCTTTTACTCTCACTGCAGCTACAACTAAAAAGTGATCTGATATATCTGTGGCCCCTCTACAAACATGTACATCCTTAAGTCTACCCAACTGTCTTTTATCTACCAATAAGTAGTCCAACAAACTACTGTCATGCCCTATATCATGTCTTGTATACTTATTTATCCTCTTTTTCTTAAAATATGTTACCTATAACCAAACCCTTTTCTATACAAAGTTCAATCAAATGCTCCCCATTATCATTTACACCTGGCACCCCAAACTTACCTACCACCCCCTCTTTAAATGCTCCTCCTACTTTAGCATTTAGGTCCTCTACCACACTTACTCTCTTAGTTGGCTCAAAAGTTCCTACACACTCAACATCTCCCAAAATGTCTCTCCTCTACACTCCTCTCTTCTCCAGGTGCATACACACTTACGACCCACTTTTCACATTTGACCCTTATTTTAATCCACATGATCCTTGAATTTATACATTTATATTCCCTCCTCTCTCTCCATAATTGATCCTTCAACATTAGCTCTAATTCTCTCAGATATTCCTGATTAATCCCATTTATTTCTCCCCACTGAAACTCCTCTACCCCCTTCAGCTTTCTTTCGCTTAGGGCTAGGACATTCAACTTCTTTTCATTTATAACATTAGCAATCATTTATCATCCACACTACATCCGTGCACATTCAAACATCCCAAGTTTACTAAGTTTTTCTTTTCCTTGTTTTTAGTAGTTTATACAGGAGAAGGGGTTACTAGCCCACTGTTCCCAGCATTTAGTCGCCTCCTACAACATGCATAGCTTACAGAGGAAGAATTCTGTTCCACTTCCCCATGGAGATAAGCAGAAATAAACAAAAACAAGAACTAGGAAGAAAATAGAAGAAAACCCAGAGGGGTTAGTATATATATGCATGTGTAGTATGACCTAAGTGTAAGTAGAAGTAGCTAGACATACCTGCAACCTTGCATGTTTATGAGACAAAAAAAGACAGCAATCCTACCATCATGCAAAACAATTACAGGCTTGTGTTTCACACTCACCTGGTAGGACGGTAGTACCTCCCTGGGTGGTTGCGTCTACCAACCTACTACATATAGGAATCATACTGCCCCTAGCAAAATGGGAAGAAATCACATTTGATCCAAGGGAAAATCAGGGTCATTCTTTGGATCAAAGCCCCTCACTAGCATCTTGGAATCTTGCTAAAGAGAGCAGCTACTTCAAAACTAATTTACAAATAATTGGTCATGTTTAGGGCTATGTATTTTATATTACTAATGGACAAGCACTAAACCTGTAGAGGTCATACAGTACCTGTGGAATGAAAGGCAACAAGGCTTGCTCCAAGAGTGCAGCTCCAATTTCTAGGCTCAAGAGCCCTTTGCTAACATCAAGGTATCCCCTCCCCTCCTCCATTGAAGGGATGTTTAGGGCTAGAAATTTCTTCCTGAGTTTATTTAGGTACAGTTACATACACATAAGTACAATTATCATACACTGGATAACCCAAAAATGTCAGAATGACTTATTTCATTAAATCTGCTGTTTCTTATACGCAAGTAAAAAACAACTGCTTATGATGGGTGCCAAAGGTCAAGGGATTGAAGCTACACTCTTAGATCAAACCTAACTGCCTCCCATTCCACAGATTCTGTATGACCCCTATAGGTTTAGGGCTTGTACATTAGTAATATAAAATAATTAGCCCTAAACATGACCAGTAGGATTACCTGGTTTGTGTGCCTTAATTACTCCATATAATAAAGTATCAGCTGGTAAACCTAGCTGATACTATATTATACAGTGGACCCCCGCATAACGATGGCATCACATAGCGATTATTTTGCATACCGCTTACTTTAATTGCAAAAATTTTGCCTCACATACCGCTTAAAAACCCGCTTACCGATTTTCTTCCGAGACGCGCTCACATGTTCCGCCGGGTGGCATTGTTTACCAGCCAGCCTCCGCGGTAACATCCAAGCATACAATCGGAATATTTCGTATTATTACAGTGTTTTCGGTGCTGTTTCTGGAAAATAAGTGGCCATGGGCCCCAAGAAAGCTTCTAGTGCCAACCCTGTGGTAAAAAGGGTGAGAATTAGTATGGAAATTAAGAAAGATTTTGAAGGGTTTGGGGCTAACCCTGAGAAGCCTATGCCAGTTGTGGAATCCATTGTGCCTACTTCAAAGATTAAGGAAATGTGTGCACAGTGGGTTGAACTGCAAACCTTTATAGATGAAAATCACCCTGACACAGCTGTTGCAAGCCGTGCTGTTGACTATTTCAATGACAATGTTGTGGCCCATTTTAGACAAATCGTAAAGGAACGGGAGGTACAGAGCTCTATGGACAGATTTGTTGTGCGACAGAGGTCCAGTGACTCTCAAGCTGGTCCTAGTGGCATTAAAAGAAGAAGGGAAGTAACCCCGGAAAAGGACTTGCTACCTCAAGTCCTAATGGAAGGGGATTCCCCTTCTAAACAGTAAGAAGATAATGCTCTCCCCTCCTCCCATCCCATCAATCATCACCAGATCTTCAATAAAAGTAAGTGTCATGTAAGTGTGCATGCCTTTTTCCGTTTGTGTGTATTAAAATTAATATTTCATGTGGTAAAAAAATTTTTTTTTCATACTTTTGGGTGTCTTGCACGGATTAATTTTATTTCCATTATTTCTTATGGGGAAAATTCATTCGCATAACGATTATTTCGCATAACAATTATCCCTCTTGCACGGATTAAAATCGTTAACCGGGGGTCCACTGTATTCTAGTTGCCTTTCAGGGTTGTTTTATAATATGTATTTCATATTTTCTAGAAGATTTTAACTAGGGGTGTATATTTGTTTCCATATCATTTAATAAATAAATCCTATTTCCTCATATGATCACACTTTTTTAAAATTACAGTAGCATTATTCATCGGCTTTTAAGATTGTGGTCAACTTAAGATTCCTAAAGAAATTTATTAACAATTATCTAAACAAAAAAAAAAAAAAAAAAAAAAAAAAAAAAAAAAGATATGCTATCTCTGGTTCTATAAGTACAAATAAATATCTTAACCATACAACAGCATGTCAAGTCCTAAAAACCATTTGTCTCCATTCTCTCCTATCTAACACACTCATGCATACTTGCTGGAAATCCAAGCCCCTCGCACACAAAACCTCCTTTACCCCCTCCCTCCAACCCTTCCTAGGCCGACCTCTACCCCGCCTTCCCTCCACTACTGATTTATACTCTCTCGAAGTCATTCTATTTCATTCCATCCTCTCTACACATCTGAACCACCCCAATAACCCCTCCACAGCCCTATGGATAATAGTTTTGGTAATCCTGCACCTCCTAATCTCCAAACTATGGATTCTCTGCATTATATTCACACCACATATTGCCCTCAGACATGACATCTCCACTGCCTCCAGCCTTCTCCTTGTAACATTCACCTCTCATCCATATAAGAGCGTTGGTACATATGTATAACTATACTCTCATACAGTCCCCTATTTGCTTCCATGGATAAAGTTCTTTGTCTCCACAGACTTCTCAGTGCACCACTCACTTTTTCCCTCCTTGTCAAATCTAGGATTCACCTCATCTTTCATAGATGCATCTGCTGACATGTCCACTCCCAATTGTAAAATTATACTTTATGGAAAAAAAGTATCATTTATCACTGAAAAATATAAACATAAATTTTCCTGTACGATCTCTGGGAGGGGTGTACCATTTTTCCCCTATTCACTATGTCCTTGATTCTGTCTATAACAAGCTATACCAAAACTATTACTCTATACACACAAGTTTAACAGAGATCTAAAGCATAATTTGTACATCTGACAAATATTGGGCATCCAGTTCATTGGATAAATGTAAAAATACTGATAACCAACAGCTAATTACCCACACAAAACATTAAAGCGCTATTGCTTATAAAATATGAAATTATCGTGTTATAAAATAAAGGGATTGTACTGGCTATATAACTATATAATCCCGAACACTGTCCACAATCTTAAGGTAGGTGATCTTCCACACAATCTTAAGGCAGGTGAACTTTCATTGGATAACAAAGACTGAGGAGGTGCGGGATTACCAAAACTGTTGTCCACAGGGCTGAGGAAGGGTTGTTGAGGTGGTTCGGACATGTAGAGAGAATGGAGCGAAACAGAATGACTTCAAGAGTGTATCAGTCTGTAGTGGAAGGAAGGCGGGGTAGGGGTCGGCCTAGGAAAGGTTGGAGGGAGGGGGTAAAGGAGGTTTTGTGTGCGAGGGGCTTGGACTTCCAGCAGGCATGAGTGAGCGTGTTTGATAGGAGTGAATGGAGACAAATGGTTTTTAATACTTGACGTGCTGTTGGAGTGTGAGCAAAGTAACATTTATGAAGGGATTCAGGGAAACCGGCAGGCTGGACTTGAGTCCTGGAGATGGGAAGTACAGTGCCTGCACTCTGAAGGAGGGGTGTTAATGTTGCAGTTTAAAAACTGTAGTGTAAAGCACCCTTCTGGCAAGACAGTGATGGAGTGAATGATGGTGAAAGTTTTTCTTTTTCGGGCCACCCTGCCTTGGTGGGAATCGGCCAGTGTGATAATAATAATAATAATAATAATAATAATAAAAACTAATGCACACTATAATTTTTTATTATTACTAGTATTATTATTTTCAAAACTGAAACCTTTATGTAATGCATCCTCTTTTGCTAATACTACTGTAAACACACAGTGGACTCCCACGTTTCGGAGGCCGCGACTTTCGTGAAATCCAACTTTCGGCAACTTTTTTTTTCAAAATGTAACCTCACGGTTCGTGATTGGCCTCATTATTTGGCAACCGTCTGGGTATGCTTACAAGCACCATCCCAGCGTCAGTGCACACACAAAGTCAGTCTCCCACACCATTCACACTCAAAGTGCCACTGTTTATGAGCGAGTGACCATCATCGCACGCATTCATAAGATACATTTCGTAATATTCCATTCTTTTTTGTGCTTCCAACTGCTAAATAAGTCACCATGGGCCCAAAGAAAGCTAGTGCCAGCCCTTTGGTAAAGAAAGTGAGAAACATGATCGAATGAAAGAAAGAAATCACTGAAAAATATGAAAGTGGAGTGTGTGTTTCAGAGTCTGCCAGGATGTATGGAAAACACCAGTCAACCATCACTTCGATTGTGGCAAAGGGAAAGAAAATCAAGGAAGCTGTTGTTGCAAAAGGGGTAGATATGCTGACAAAAGAGAGATCACAAATACTCGAAGAAGTGGAGAGGTTATTGTTGGTGTGGATTACCCAAAAACAGTTAGCAGGAGATAGTGTAATGCAGTCGATAATTTGTGAAAAGGCAAGGCAGTTGCATGACGATCTCGTAAAGAAAATGCCTGCAACGAGTGCTGATGTTTGTGATTTTAAGGCCAGCAAAGGCTGGTTTGAGAGATTCAAGAAGTGTAGTGGCATACACAGTATGGTAAGGCATGGCGTGACTACCAGTTCTGACAAAAAAGCGGCTGAAAAATACATTCAGGAATTCAAGGGGTACATAGAGGCTGAACAATTCAAACCCAACAAGTGTTCAACTGTGATGAAACAGGCCTCTTTTGGAAGAAAATGCTGAAGAGGACCTACATCAAACAGGAGGAAATGGCACTGCCAGGACACAAGCCTATGAAAGACAGGCTCTCATTTTTGTAGTAATGCTAGTGGGGATTGCAAAGTAAAGCCTTTACTGGTGTATCACTCTGAAAATCCCAGTGTGTTCAAGAAAAACAGTGTTGCCAAGGCTAATTTGTGTGTGATGTGGAAGGCAAACAGTAAAGCATGGGTCACGAGGGACATTTTCCTTGATTGATTCAATGAAGTGTTTGGCCCCAGTGTGAAGAAATACCTCCTGGAAAATAAATTGGAACTCAAGTGCCTCCTGGTAATGGACAATGCTCCTGCTCATCCTCCAGACTTGGAAGAGCAGATGGTGCAGTAGTTTCGTTTCATCACAGTGAAGTTCTTGCCCCCTAATATCACTCCTCTCCTCCAGCCCATGGACCAGCAGGTCATTTCAAACTTCAAAAAACTGTACACCAAAGCAGTGTTTCAAAAGTGCTTTGAAGTGACCTCAGACACTGAATTGACCCTAAGAGAGTTCTGGAAAGATCACTTCAATATCCTCCATTGCATAAACCTTATAGATAAGGCTTGGGAGGAAGTGACTTCCAGGACTTCGAACTCTGCTTGGAGAAAATTGTGGCCATAATGTGTACAAGAGAGGGATTTTGAAGGGTTTGGGACTGACCCTGAGGAGCCTATGCCAGTTGTGGAAAGTATTGTGGCATTGAGGAATTCCATGGGGTCAGATGTGAGTTTGGAGGATGTGGAAGAGTTGGTGGAGGACCACGATGAAGAGCTAACCACTACAGAGCTGCAAGAGCTTCATCTGCAACAGCTTTGGAGGATGTGGAAGAGTTGGTGGAGGACCACTGTGAGGGAAAAGTTCAATAGATAGGAGTAGCGAGGGAGTGTATAGTAACAATAGTTTCACTGCCGGCTACTTGTTAAGGTAGGGCAAGTCCAGCTCCCGCTATTCCCCCCCCCCCTTTTTTCCTCCTCCCCGAAAGTGATAGTTTGATTGCCGGCTGCTTGTTAAGGTAGGGTCAGTCTAGCTCCCGCTATCCCTTCCCCTCCCTCTTCTCCCCCCCCCCGAAAGGTGACGTGTGGGGCTCCGGTCAAACAGTAAATCACTCAACTCACAGCTTCCAACACTACTCTTGGAATGACAGAGAGGGTCACCTGCCAACCAACGAGAAGAATAGAAGGAGACGGACTAACATCCTGAGACGTCCCATGTTTAATCTACTTACCTGTTATGTAAGCCAACACAGGACCTAACCCCTCATCCTAGCAGTGGTAATGAACCTGTTTTCCTGTCATCTGAAGTAATTATTCATGGCTACACTCTGTGAAGAACGAGCCGGTGGTGGTCACCAACACCTGCTACCCCCCCCCATGTCAGCAATGGCTACGATTTCAACAATACGCAGTGTCACCAACACCTGACACCCCATTACCACGATATACCTATATTAGCGTTGAGTTCAAATGTAATTTTTTTTCATTTCATTTCTCATTTTTCTTTCAATTAGGATACCCATTCATGTTTTATTGTTTTACATTTTCCATTTCTAAATAATAAAGTGTTTATCATTGTCTGTTATTATTTCTTTTTCTATTCATTAATTTTCCTGAGGAGGAGCCAGCCTTGGTAATACTGACTGAAGTTGTTACAGGGCTGAGTAAGCATTCAGAAGTGGCGACCTTGCCAGGATCAATTCTATTGAATCAAGATTCAATTCCATCTCGAATCTATCATTGGAACTTCAACGCCGCATACCACAGACGGTTACCACAAGGCATGAGTAATCATTCTCTATGGTAGGACTACAGTACAGGTATTTAAAAGATTTGGTGATTGTTATAGTCTCAATTTATTGTAAGTCAAGTCAGGCAGGATATAATATTTAATTCTGCCACTTTTTTTTCCGAGCTTGAAACACTTTGGAGGATTAGACTCTAGGAACCCGAGATTTTCCAGTGACAATTTGTTTCATTGAGCTCTTTATTTTATCAAGGGAACTGTCGTAGGACACTCTTGATTTGTTGGTGAGAAGATTGGATGGTCAAGTGACCCCATTCTACTTACTGTTTGCTCGGAGCCGGCATAGAACCCTTCATTTTAATTAATACATATTGTTTAATTTACAGTTTGAGCGGAGCAGGAATTGAACCCTTCGTTTTCTTTAATACCCATTTCATTTGCCCTGATAGTTTAAGTTATTCTTGCAAGCATGGAGGAATACCAGTTTTTGATGAACGCTGGAAGTAAGTTAGGAATAACAGGGAAAAATTTAGAATCTTTCATTAGTGCTAAGATCCAGGAAAGACTTGAAAGAGAGAGAATTGAGAGAGAAGAAAGACAATTAGAAAGGGAAAGAGAAGAAGAAAAGGAGAGAGAGAGAGAATCAAAAGAGAAGAGAAAAAGGAGAGAGAGAGAATTGAAAGAGAAAACCAAGAGAGACAGAAAGAGAGAGAGAAGACAAAAAGGAGCGTGATAGACTTGATCGTGAGGAGAGAGCTAAAGTACGTGAGGAACAAGTTAAATTAAGAGAACTTGAGGAAAGAGCAAAGGATAGAAAACGTGAGGAAAAAGCTAGAGAACGTGAGGAAAAAGCTAGAGAACGTGAGGAAAGAGCTAGAGAACGTGAGGCAAAAGCTAGAGAACATGAGTTAATAGAGAGAGAAAAGGATTGCGAGCTCAAAAAATCTCACCTTGAATTAGAGAATAAAAAGTTAACTCTGACACAACAACAATTAGAGGAAGGAGTAATTGAACATCATGCAGCTAGTGCACATATTCCAACACCTAATTTACCTCCCTTCACAGAGGGTGATGACATTACGTCATACATTATCAGGTTCGAAAATACTCCTACCCTCTGTGAATGGCCTGCTGACACCTGGGCTACCAGGTTAGGAATGTTATTTTCTGATACAGCCTTGAATATCTATGCAACTTTGTCGCAGGATATCATATGTAATTATAACCTACTGAAGAAGGCAATCCTTAAAGCATATCAAAAAACCACAAATTCTTACAGAAAAGATTTCAGGTATGCCACCTTACAGCATGGCCAAAACTTTCAGCAGTTACAGGTAACACTCTTTCGTTTGCTCGACTTTTGGATAGAGAGTTCAGGAATTGATCACAGTTATGAATCTCTTAGAGACTTCATGGTTGCTGACCAGTTCCTGACAGCTCTTCCCCACCAGATAAAAACATTCATTAGAGAACGTAACCTGATTAAAGCTGAGGAAGTTGCTGAGGCCACTGACTTGTATGCTGAGGCTCACAATTCCTATAAAGACCTACAGGGATCGAACCCTAAGGGCAAGGGTTCATCAGACCTTAAGAAATCAAAGCCTCTAGTGGAAAGTAAAATGACTTCTTTTATTCCTGTTTGTCATTTGTGTGGTGTTAAGGGACAAACGTCCAGATTGTCCTTCTAAGAAGGTCCAAAAAGTTGGAAGATGTTTTAAAGACTGTAATGACCAAGCACCCTTCTGTTCAGGAACAGTTAATGGACTTAATGTATCTACCATTTTACGAGACACTGGATGCACATGTATAGTCATTTCTGATAAGCTGTTCCCTAATCTTAAAGAAACTCATTCCTCTGTTATACTTTCAGACTACCATCCGTTGTTACATTAGGTCTAAATGGTTCACAGGTTGGTCTGAAGCCGTACTAGCTCCCATCACTTCTTGCTCTGTACTAATAGGTAATGTAAAAGGTGCCATTCTTCCTTCTGAGGTTGACCTTTCATCACCAAAGATGGACACAAGTGTTTCAGATCTTCTTCCTGTGGAGTCAGAGAAGCCCCTCGAAAGTTCAGATGAGACAATGTCTCGTGAGATTCATGTGGGATTAAAAACCAGTGATGCTACTTTCGAAAGCGAGGTACTAGGATCACCGGTTCACTTGTTAGATGAAAGTGAAGATATCACCTCCGATACCATAAATGTCTTGACTAGGGCTCAGACCAAAGCCCAGGCTTCTCCTACTGTCCATCCTTTGATTTTCCCTGACTTTAAGCCTTTAGATATATCAAAGGACTCCTTTGTCAATTTACAACGTAATTGCCATTCTCTTCAGAATTGCCATAATGCCGCTAAACAAAATCAAGTTATCCAAAGGAAAAACTTTTCATATAAATTTGAATATATAAAAGGTATCTTGTACAAGTCTGTATTCAAATTAAATTCAGATGAGACAGACTATTCCATCTTAGTTGTTCCAAGTCAATGCAGAGAGACTGTTTTTAAAATGGCTCATGACCTGCCAGTGGCCGGACATTTCTCGCATCGTAAAACCTTAAATAAAATTAGGGAAACCTATTTTTGGCCAAAAATGTCCTCAGATGTCACTACCTATTGTAGATCGTGTAAAGTTTGCCAACTGTCATCCTCCCGAGGTACCAGGCGAGTACCTATGGTCAAAATGCCTATCTTTACAGTACCGTTTGAAAGAGTAGCTATTGACATCGTTGGTCCTTTATCTCCACTTTCATCTGGGGGACATAGATATATATTAACATTAGTTGATTATGCTTCGAGTTTCCCTGAAGCCGTTCCCTTAAAGACCATAACTACTACAGAGGTGGCTGAAGCCCTTTTGTCCATCTTCTCCAGAGTGGGCATCCCTAGAGAAATTTTGTCTGACCGTGGGACACAATTCACATCTGACTTAATGCAACATCTATACCAACTTCTGGGAGTGAAGCCTCTCTTCACCACACCCTATCATCCCAGCTGTAATGGGAGGATTGAGTGCCAGCATTCGATTCTCAAGTCCATTTTAAGGAAACTTTGCTCCCTTAAACCTAAGGAGTGGCATCGTTACCTACCCTGTGCTTTGTTTGCCATGAGGGAAGTTCCCAGTGACTCTTTGGGGTTTTCACCTTTTGAACTTCTCTATGGTAGACAGGCCAGAGGTCCATTGTCCATCCTTCATGACTTATGGACTAATGAGGAGGTAAATGCTGAGGTTCAGTCTTCTTACCAGTTTCTCCTTGACCTTAGATCCAAACTTGAGGAGACCTTTGACATAGTTTCGAAAAACCTAAGCTTGTCAGTGGACCAGTACAAAACCTATTTTGATTCCAAAAGTCAGAGGAGAAGTTTTAAAGGAGGGGATGAAGTTCTGGTACTTTTGCCTATCAAGTCAAATAAATTATTAGTAGCATGGAAAGGTCCATATAAAGCATTAAAAATTTGTGGGAAAGTTGACTACCTAATAGAAGTCAAAGGAAAACCTAAGCTTTATCATATCAACATCCTTAAGAAATATTACCGAAGAAATTCGGTTAACTGCCTTAATAACTTTGACTTAGTTTTTCCACACGAACTTGATAAGACAACTGAAGAATGTAAGGTGTGCGTAATTGACACCTCTAACTTAGACTATGATGAAGAACTACATGACTTGGTGACTCTTGACCACTCGGGCACAACCAACATTAATATTAATGAATCTTTGGATGACCATAAGAGACATGAACTACTTCAATGTGTGAGTAACTTTTCAGACGTCTTTACTGATATTCCAGGTGTTACCTCCACGGTAGTCCATAAGATTGACTTATCGACGGACAATCCGATCAAACGGAAATTATACCCAGTTCCAGTTCACCTTAGGGATGCATTTGACCGAGAGGTAGACAAATTATTAAAACTAAAGATCATTGAACCTTCAGTATCTGCATATTGCTCACCAGTAGTCGTGGTTAAGAAGGAGGGTAATTCATATAGACTTGCTATTGACTTCAGCGGCCTTAATGTTATAACTCCGTGGGATGCTGAACCTATGCCCTTAATAGATAGTGATCTACACAAATTTTATGACGCTTCCTTCTTTTCAGAGATTGATATTGCGCAGGCATATCATCAAGTAATGTTAGATCCTTCTTCTAAGCAGTACACTGCTTTTCCTACCCACCAAGGACTGATGCAGTATAGAACTATGCCCTTCGGTTTGGTAACTGCCTGTGTTACCTACTTGAGACTGATGAGAAAGGTCTTGGGTAATATGCCAAATGTTTCAGTTTATTTTGATAACATTTACGTAATGACATCCACGTGGGGCGAACATATCCAAACGTTAACATCAGTTTTGCATAGGTTACGCTCACATGGCCTCACTGCCAAGCTGAAGAAATGCTTCCTTGGGTATAACAAGATTAGATATCTTGGACTGATACTTTCTAATAACTCTCTGCAGCCTCTCCTCAGTAAGATCAAAGCTTTATTAGAATTTAAATTCCCCAAAACCAAGAAGCTCATGCATAGCTTTCTTGGTTCTGTAAATTTTTATGCACGGTTTATCCCGAACCTTAGTGATCTTACAGGCATCTTATCCGACTTCCTTAAAAAGTCTGTGAAGGAACCTCTTGAACTTTCCGACGTAGCTCGGGAAAAGTTTAATGAGATTAAAAGTATCTTTTCGAAAGACCCTGTACTTAAGATTCCAGATATTAATAAAACATTTTGTTTAAGAGCTGATGCCTCCAATACTGGCTTAGGTGCGGTGCTACTACAATACCATGATGGTACTCCCTTCCCTGTATGCTTCCTAAGCCGGAAACTCCTTCCCACAGAAACGAGATGCTCCACCATAGAAAAGGAATGTTTGGCCCTTGTGTGGGGTATCTCCAAGCTTAAATTTTATTTGCTGGGAAAAGAATTCATTTTAGAAAC
The DNA here is from genome assembly GCF_038502225.1 of Cherax quadricarinatus. NCBI lineage: Eukaryota > Metazoa > Arthropoda > Malacostraca > Decapoda > Parastacidae > Cherax > Cherax quadricarinatus. The sequence continues at coordinate 15,503,801 of NC_091331.1, read as the reverse complement.
GGACCACAAACCTTTGATATACCTAGAAACTTTTAAGGGAACCAACAGTCGCCTTCTGAGGTGGACATTGGCACTCCAGGCTTTTAAGTTCCATATTGTGTATATCAATGGTTCATCCAATTATTTCTGACTGGTTAAGTTGTGACAGTCAGTAGAAGATTTGTTGCCTTACACAGCTTCCACGTGTTAGAACTTTTTTCTCGCCTATTCTTCTTATACTCTTTGACTATAAGTCTTGGTATGGGGGAGTGTGAGGGAAAAGTTCAATAGATAGGAGTAGCGAGGGAGTGTATAGTAACAATAGTTTCATTGCCGGCTACTTGTTAAGGTAGGGTAAGTCCAGCTCCCGCTATTGCCCCCCCTTTTTTCCCCCTCCCCGAAAGTGATAGTTTGATTGCCGGCTGCTTGTTAAGGTAGGGTCAGTCTAGCTCCCACTATCCCTTCCCCTCCCTCTTCCCCCCCCCAAAAGGTGACGTGTGGGGCTCCAGTCAAACAGTAAATCACTCAACTCACAGCTCCCAACACTACTCTTGGAATGATAGAGAGGGTCACCTGCCAACCAATGAGAAGAATAGAAGGAGACGGACTAACATCCTGAGACGTCCCATGTTTAATCTACTTACCTGTTATGTAAGCCAACACAGGACCTAACCCCTCATCCTAGCAGTGGTAACGAACCTGTTTTCCTGTCATCTGAAGTAATTATTCACGGCTACACTCTGTGAAGAACGAGCCGGTGGTGGTCACCAACACCTGCTACCCCCCCCCCCCCCCCCATATCAGCAATGGCTACGATTTCAACAACACGCAGTGTCACCAACACCTGACACCCCATTACCACGATATACCTATACAGGAGGGCCCCGCTTTACGGCGTTTCGCTTTACGGCGTTCCGCTAATACGGACATTTCAAATTATGACCAAAACTCGCTATACGGCTCCCCCCACCTGTCTTTCTAATACGGTCACAGCGGCCCACCGAGTTTGTTTACATTCTCCCTGAGCACATCTCCTTGTTATGTCTGGAAACTTTCCAAAATTTCAAGTGTTTTAATGTTATTTTATATTTTATATGTATTGTACTTGATAATTAAACTTGTGTACACCTGTACCTAAATAAACTTACTGTGCTGGCATGTAGGTACACATTAAAATCACTAAGAGTCTCTCTACTCTTGATGCAATAATAATAATAATAATAATAATAATAATAATAATAATAATAATAATAATAATAGTAATAATAATAGTAATAATAATAATCTCTTGGGCGCATTAATGTCGCATATTACATTAATATAGACATTTCCTTTAATCTATCTATGATATTTTTTTCAAAATTATATAAGAAACACATTATGTAACACACAAACATGATACATGCACCCACAGTATAAAACTTTATACAAATATATACGAGATGTTTACCAAACGGTTTGTAGAAGTGTCGGAAGAATTACGTTTTCTCTAGCCCGTCACCTGTTACTAGGGATAACTGTAGAAAAATATTCCTTTCGTATGCCTTCACTTTATAGCTATAATTCTGTACTAACTTGTACACAGTGTAAGAGTATTTGTTTCGTGATTTAATTATTATAATAATAATAAAAATATTATAAGGTAAAAGTTTCACAAACTCTTACAAATGTACATGAATGAACTAAAACTGAACACGTATTAATACCGTCTATTTCGCCTGACCGAGTGATCGTCCACAACCTGTTCAGTTTGTTTACGCTGTCTGAGCTCGGTGTATCATTAAATGTTGTATATTACGTTAGTTTAGTTTAATATGTTTATTATGCACCCCATACCCATCCTGTGGGCGGTAGTCAAAAGATTACAGAGGTACATAATTGGTCCAGGGACTGGACTCCAAAGTTTTGATAGCTGAGCAAGTTACAGAGGTAATGAACTCACAATTTACAAAGGTAATGAACTCACAATTTACAAAGGTAATGAACTCACAATTTACAAAGGTAATGAACTCCAGGTAAGTCTGGTCACAATCATGACAAGTTACAAAGGTATTTACAGATTACAGAGGTACGTAATGGGTCCAGGGACTGGGCCCCCAAAGTTTTGATAGCTGAACTAGGTACAAAGGTAATGAGCACACATTTTCATTAATCCATCCGTGATATTTTTTTCAAAATTATATAATAAACACGATACATAACATAAATACATAACAACATATGTGTAGAGAACCTAGGATAACCCAAAAAAGTCAGAGTGACTTACTTCCATTGCCTTCACTCAGAGCATCATTTCTTCTCAAAATGATGTTACATGAGAATGGGAGTGTTCTTCTTTATTTATTCTACCGTATCAATGTAGAGACAACCTGTACACAATGTAACTTGTACACAAACCAGATGTGTACACTGTTTACAAAACTTACCTTCGCCTGGTTTACATAACTCTGCGCCTGTCCTCTCTCATGCACTCATTCTTTCTCTCTGGTATGGTAGCCTGGCTGACTACCATACATACCACACTTGATTTTTTACAATAAATACTACTCATCTCGCCCTATATTTTAAGGTAAGTAATGAGTGAACTGTATATACATTTTGCTCTGGGATGCTTAAATATCATAGAATAGTATGTGTGGGTGGGTTGGCCTGGTATGGTAGCCTGGCTGACTACCATACATACCACACTTGATATTTTACAATAAATACTACTCATCTCACCCTATATTTTAAGGTAAGTAATGAGTGAACTGTATATACATTTTATCGCTCTGGGATGCTTAAATATCATAGAATAGTATGTGTGGGTGGGGTGGCCTGGTATGGTAGCCTGGCTGACACCATACATACCACACTTGATTTCTTACAATAAATACTACTTGTCTCACCCTAGATTAAGACTATAAATATTTTAAGGTAAGTAATGAGTGCACTGTGTGTGTATTGTACTTTTTTATTGTTTTTTGATGCCTGGTTCTATTGCTAACATAATATATGTTAGTGTAAACTTGTTATCTAGTGTTTGTATGCATTTGTAAGTGGAAAAAAAGGGTGTTCCACTTTACGGCGGTAGCCTGGAACCTAACCCGCCGTATAAGTGGGGCCCTCCTGTATTAGCGTTGAGTTCAAATGTAATTTTTTTCATTTCATTTTTCATTTTTCTTTCAATTAGGATACCCATTCCTGTTTTATTGTTTTACATTTTCCGTTTCTAAATAATAAAGTGTTTATCATTGTCTGTTATTATTTCTTTTTCTATTCATTAATTTTCCTGAGGAGGAGCCAGCCTTGGTAATACTGACTGAAGTTGTTACAGGGCTGAGTAAGCCTTCACACCCACGATGAAGAGCTAACCACTACAGAGCTGCAAGAGCTTCATCTGCAACAGCAACAGACCACAGCTCAGGAAATTCCTTCAGAGGATGAGGAAAAGAGATGGAGGAAGGCACCTTCTTCAAAGATTAAGGACATTTGTCCAATGTGGACAAAGGTGCAAACATTTAGGGATGAACTTCACCCTGACAAAGCTGTTGCAGGCTGTGTTGGCAACATGTACAATGACAATGTTGTGTCCCATTTTAGGGAAGTTTTAAAGAAACGCCAGAAACAGAGCTCTCTGGACAGATATTTTATTTTGTGCAACAGGGGTCCAGTGACTCTCAAGCTGGTCCCAGTGGCATTAAAAAACAAAGGGAAGTAACCCCAGAAAAGGACTTGGTACCTGAAGTCTTTATGGAAGGGGATTCCACTTCCAAACAATAAGCTAGCCTCCCTTGACCACACCTCCAGCTTCTGCCAGCCGCCAATCAACATCAAGATGCAGCAATCTTCCGTCCAGCAAGTTGCAGTCAGCACCCGCAGAGTTCCTGCTGTCTATGTCGTCTTCGTTATTGTTTATCCAGGCTTAGAAGTTGGGTCTAGTCCTGACTCTTCTCTCTTCGACTCAAGACATTCCTCTCACCGTCTATTCTTCGCACTGTCCCCACTTGCCCCTCGCCCCTCGTGGGTCCTTACCTGTGAGTCCTTGATTGACTGATAGTGTACCACCATCCTCTCCCTTCCTCCTGTCTTCTGAAACGGATTAATCACGAAACTCGGGGGTCCACTGTATATGAGACAGGAAAAAAAAAAAATACACCAGCAATCCTACCATCATGTAAAACAATTACAGGTTTCCATTCTACACTCACTTGGCAGGATGGTAGTGCCTCTCTGGGCAGCTGCTGTCTACCAACCTAGCACCTAGATTGAGTCTTGCTATCCACATAAAAATTCTTAACTGCTTTTAGTAACTAACCTCCAAAGAGGTGCTCAAAAAAAAAAAAAATTAAAAAAAAAAATATAATAAAATCTCGTACTCTAAATTTTGTGCACTTCCTGGGTGAAATATGGTAGCAGCATAGATCACACTGCTCAGTACACTCCTTTGTGTAGTAGTATGGAGCATTTCAGTGGGGTCAGTCATTCTATTGAAGTCTGATGGGCATTTTTAGTTGTGATGCCAGTGTGTTGTTGCAATTTTTTTTGTAAGTTTATTTAGGTTTATGTCGGCCTAGGAAAGGTTGGAGGGAGGGGGTAAAGGAAGTTTTGTGTGCGAGGGGGCTTGGACTTCCAACAAGCATGCATGAGCGTATTTGATAGGAGTGAATGGAGACAAATGGTTTTTAATATTTGACATGCTATTGGAGTGTGAGCAAAGTAACATTTATGAAGAGATTCAGGGAAATTGTCAGGCCGGACTTGAGTCCTGGAGATGGGAAGTACAGTGTCTGCACTCTGAAGGAGGGGTGTTAATGTTGCAGTTTTATAAACTGTAGTGTAAAGCACTCCTCTGGCAAGACAGTGATGGAGTGAATGATGATGAAAGTTTTTCTTTTTCGGGCCACCCTGCCTTGGTGGGAATCGGCCGATGTGTTAATAAAATAAATAATAAAATATTTAGGTACAGGCCACCGGGCCACAGCCCGGTGGCCTGGTGGCTAAAGCTCCCGCTTCACACACGGAGGGCCCAGGTTCGATTCCCGGCGGGTGGAAACATTCGACACGTTTCCTTACACCTGTTGTCCTGTTCACCTAGCAGCAAATAGGTACCTGGGTGTTAGTCGACTGATGTGGGTCGCATCCTGGGGGACAAGGTTAAGGACCCCAATGGAAATAAGTTAGACAGTCCTCGATGACGCACTGACTTTCTTGGGTTATCCTGGGTGGCTAACCCTCCGGGGTTAAAAATCCGAACGAAATCTTATTTTATCTTATCATACTTGGAGAACTGAATGATAGCTCTAGGAATTTCATGTTGAAATCAACGCATCAGGAGCTTGCAATATTGCAGAAATGAGTAGGAAGCCCAAGTAGATTTTCAGGGGAACGTCCTAGCTCAAATGAGGTAGGAGAAGCCGGGTAGCCCAGCTGTGCCAGGCATGCCATTCAAGTGCCATAATATCAATCAATGAATCAAGTTTATTCTCTATAAGGATTACAATGCGGGGTTTACAGATTTTGGTTATTGTGTGGTTTACATGTAATAAAATACTAATTACAGAGGGGGGCCACCAAGACACCTAGCAGGGCTAGGCATTTCAGGCATACTTAGATGAATTCTTAACCCTAAATTATTACAAATTATGGAGTAAGTTGACTAAATACTAAGTGACTAAATACGTACTAGTTTGTGAGTTTAGCAATGTGAATGCTTTTGTTTTGGCACAATACATAGTTTCTATACTGGAGTATCACAGGCAAACTTATGACTAGTTAGGAATCATTATTTTAAGATTAAGATTCGTATTTCTGTGCTTATAGTCAAATGAGTGAGTGAGTGTAAGTGTGAACCACCAGGTGGTTTTTATGTAGTTAGTTGACGGGGTGTATCAGGGAGATAAGATGTTTTCTAACGGTAGTTTTGAAGGTGATGAATGTGTCTGCAGTTCTAGAGTTTTCAGGTAGGGTGTTCCAGATTTTAGGGCCTTTGACATACATTGAATTTTTGTAAAGGTTTAGTCGGACACGGGGAATGTTGTAGAGATGTTTGTGTCTGGTATTATGCCTGTGGGTCCTGTCACAACTATCAAGAAAGCATTTTAGGTCAAGGTTAATATTGGAATTTAAGGTCCTGTAGATGTAGATTGCACAGTAGTAAGTGTGGATGTTCTGAACAGGGAGTAAGTTTAGAGCTATGAAGAGTGGGGGGGGGGGTGTTGCCAGGGATGGGATTTAGTGATTATTCTTACTGCGGCTTTTTGTTGGGTTATTATTGGCTTTGGGTGTGTTGCTGCAGTTGATCCCCAAGCACAAATAGCATAGGTGAGGTATGGATAAATGAGTGAATGGTATAGTGTGAGAAGGGCATTTTGCGGCACGTAGTATCGTATCTTGGAGAGGATCCCAACTGTTTTGGATACTTTTTTAGTTATGTGTTGGATATGGGTGCTGAAATTCAGGTTGTTGTTGAGGTATAGGCCTAGGAATATGCCCTCATTATGTCTGGCAATTAGAGTGTTGTTGATCTTAATGTTAAGTTGTGCAACACCTGCTCTGCTACCAAACATAATATAGTAGTTTTTGTCAGTGTTAAGTGTAAGTTTATTGGCTGTCATCCAAGTTGATATTTTGAGCAGCTCCTCGTTAACAATGGTGTTGAGGGTGGCAAGATTAGGGTGAGAGATGACATAAGTCATGTCATCAGCAAAGAGAATGGGTTTCAGGTGTTGAGATATGTTTGGAAGATCATTGAAGTAAATGAGGAAGAGCAGGGGTCCAAGGACACTTCCCTGCAGAACTCCAGTATCAAGTGGCCGTGTTGATGATGCTGTGTCTTTAATGGTGACATACTGATACCTATTAGTAAGGTAGGATTTGAAATATACAAGTGCATGGCCTCTTATACCATAATGAACAAGTTTGTGGAGTAGGATGCCGTGGTCTACTGTGTCAAAAGCTTTTCTTAGGTCAATAAAAATTCCTAGTGGATATTCTTTATTTTCCAATGCTGTGTAATGCAGATCTAGCATTTTTACAATTGCATCATTAGTGCTTTTATTTTTCCTGAATCCAAATTGGCAGGGGTTGAGTATGTTTTGTACTATTATAAATGAATATAGTCTCCTGTGCACGAGTTTCTCGAAGATTTTTGGATAGCAATGGTAAGTTTGATATTGGCCTATAGTTGTTTACATCTGTAGGGTCACCACCTTTATGTATTGGTGTAACCCTTGCTGTCTTGAGTAGTTTCGGGAAGGTGCTAGGTTCTAGTGACTTGTTAAAAAGTAATGAAATAGCATGCGAAAGGACATGGGCCACTCACTTGTACAATAATGGTGGGACATGAGACAGATTCCCTGAGTTATTTTTAAGTGACTTAATAATCTCGGTGACTCCAGTGGGCTCAGTTGGTACAAGATAGAAGGAATTTGGGAAATTCTCATCTAGGTAGTCCCCGGCATGGGCGTTGGTACGTGGGATTTTACTGGCAAGATTAGATCTTATGGTTGAGAAGAAGTCGTTTATCTTGTTAGCTGTAACAGTGGGATGCAGTGGTGTTTCACTAGGTTTAGTTAGGACAATATTCTTGGTTTTTTCAGTTTGTGGGTGCCCAGAATCTGGGAGTGTGTTTTCCAGGTCTTTTTTATATCTCCTCTTGTGTCAGTAAATCTGCTGGAGTAGTACAACTGTTTGGCTTTCTTTATTACTTGGGTGAGAACTGACGAATAGTGTTTAAGAATATCTTTGTGTATTAAGCCCTGTCTATATTGCTTTTCATATTGGTGTTTCTTATCAATGGATTTCAGAATGCTGCTGGTTAGATATGGGCAACCGAGCCATTTATTCGTGATCTGTTTCGTTTTTATAGGACAATGTTTGTTGTACAGTCTAAGTAATTTGTTAAGAAAAATGTCTGTCCAATCGTCAATACCATTGGCCTTGGAGAATTCTGTAGGTCAGTCAACAGTCTCTAGGTCTGCTGTGAACTTCCTTATTGAGGCCTCGTCATGGAGTCTAAATGAAACTTTGTTGTATTCCAGTGGTGGTTTACTAATGTTTGTTAAGAGGAAGGTAGGGTAGTGGTCTGTAGTGCTGTCTGTGATTATTCCTGATTTAAGGGGGTGTGGCATGCAAAGAGTACGTAACCTTTATTCGGCGCATGTACACACCCTCATTTACAGGCTATCTTCCCCAACCAGCGAACCAGGATGCTGAGAGTTGATGATGGGGCCCCGTCGTTCAACTAGTGACCAGGTTCCAGCCAATAAGAAGATGGTTTTGGCAATCGCAGAGGTTATGTGGGTACCACTCTCCTGTCTGCCCTTGTCATTCCCATTCTAGAGCTGGTTGAAGCACGGTCTGCTATCTTGTGGCTTCTATTTCTGCCTTGCTTACCGTGGAGTGCACTATACTTATCACTGTACATAGTGTACATATTGCTGTTCTAAATTGGTGAAGGATAATATAAGTCTAAACTTTTTTACTGTGTTTATTTTGCTCCCTTTACACCCAGGATAACAGGCCATTTGGATTCCTGGGTTGTAATATGGGTAGCCTGTCCAAGAGCTGGAGCTGGACTTAGAGAAACGGTTGAGCTTAGGGTGAAGCTCGTAGCAGCAACATTGTGCAGCTTGCTGTCTGGCATTGCATTAGCTTTGCCTACGCTTTACAAATTTTGCATGTCAGTTACTTTGTTATGGTCAGCCTTGCTATTGTGTGATCGTTCAACAGCTTGCTACTAGCTTGTTCAGTGTGCTCGCTTCGCTACGGTCAATCTTCTAGAACAGTGTAGCTGTCTGGCATTGCTTTACAAATTTTGCGTGTCAGTTGTTACTAGCCTGTTCGGTGTGGAGAATTTTGCAGTCGGCTTTGCTTGTATGCGTATTTTGCAATCGTACTGTGCATAGCTAAGCGTGTTCTGCAAATTAACGTGTTACGTTGGGGTATTCTGCAATCGTACTGTGCATAGCGAATAACTTATGCCACCTAGATGCGTCAGACGTCTGGTGTCGGCATATACTTTGCATAACCTACCTAAATTGTCCCTACAGCGTTGTTGGAAAATTGCTCATTCCATTGGCATTAAATACAAACGCACTCTCACAGCTGCGCAACTGTGTTCACTGATTGCTGACAAACTTATAGAAGAAGAGATGGCACATCAGGCTCCTCCCCCTATGGGAGCTAGGGCAAAAACTCCTATGTTCTCGCAGGAGGAAGATGATACACCTACGGAGCAAAATGGTCAGTATAGTGCAGCTGGGTTGTCTCAAGGTGAATCAGCGCCGTTGGCACTTGAGCTGGCAAAAATCAATCTTGAGCAAACTAGGGAACAGAGAGCATTCGCAAGGGAAGAATTTGATAGGGAAAGAGAAAGGAGGCAGTTTTCGCATTCTGTAAATAATTTTAGTTTACAGAAAGCAGTACAGTTTGTTCCCCGCTTCAATGAGGCCGAACCAGAACAATTTTTCGAAAGCTTCGAAAATCAGGCTCGAGCCTTGAGGTGGGCGGAACAGCATTGGGCATCGTTGGTTCATACAGCATTGTTTGGTAAGGCACAGGAATTTACGTCAGTATTAAATGACGCTGAATTTTCTGATTATCAAGTAGTGAAGACCACAGTGTTGGGAGCATATACATGTATCCCAGCCAAATATGAAAAACTTTTCAAACTAAGCAGGCGGCAGCTTGGTCAATCCCTCGTGGATTTTGTAAGACAGCAAACCAAAGCTTTTACCAGCTGGTATAAAGCAAGTGGTGTCTCTACCTTTGAGGAGCTGATACAGTTTATTCTGATTGATAACCTGCTGGAGTCTGTGGGACCAGAGGTTCGAGTCTTTCTGCAGGATCGTGACTTAACCACTGCATTGGAGGCAGCCAGGTTGGCTGATGCTGATACCTTCGAAACTAACCGCTCCTTGTCCGAGTGGGCCCGTCTCTCTTTTCAACAGCCTGGCATGAGCAGAGATCGTCAACCTTGGAGAATGAAGTGCCAGCTGGAGGGAGAACGTCTACGTCAGCCAACTAAGTCACCTGGTGAGCCACGCTTCTCAACTTATGGTCTACCTGCTGAGAGGCAAACTACTCAAAATGGTGCATCTCGACAACAGTATCCAGAGAGACACCAGCCAGAGCGACACCAGTTGCAACGTCCGCAGGGAGTAAAGGGCAAGCCTGTCGTCTGCTTCCTCTGTAACAAAGTAGGTCATATCCGTCCCAACTGCCCCCACAAACCCCAACCCATTGGGAAAATCTCTAATATCCCTAGTAACATGTCCCCAAGAGAAGTAGAAAAAGGTATGGCCCCTTATTATTGCAAGAGTCTTATTTCCCTTCAGGAAAACTCAGAAACAACTTAAGTAAAGACCTTTAGAGATACTGGAGCATATTGCTCACTTGTAAGAGAAGGAATATTACCCCTTTCAGAGAACACTTCCTTGAATTCCTCTGTTTTATTGGAAGCATTTGGAGGAGCTATATATTCTGTCCCTTTGCATAAAATTTATGTACAGTGCAAATATTACACTGGGTACTTGACTGTAGGTGTCTCAAAAAGATTCCCCATGAAAGATGCCATGTTATTACTGGGTAATAACATTACTACTGTTAGTGCGTGTCCTGAACCTATAATGAGTAATTCTTCTCCGGTGTTGGCCATAACTCGGGCAACATCCCAAGGGTTGTCTGGAGAGAATGTTGACCTATCCTTGGACGACTCCGATCTTGGAATAGCCACATTGTTTTATGAGGCACACCGGCCGGAGCCTCGTAAATCAAGTGAACAGACCCCGATCAAACCTTCCTATTCCCAGGTTGCAGGATTGCTAGATGTCTGTTTCCATGCCTGAGGGACTGTCCTTCCGGGAGGAACAATGAAAGGACCCTTCTTTAAAATTCGCTTTTCAGGCAGCCATGGGTAAATCCTCTTTGGGTCATCCGGTCAAGTATGAAGTTAAAAACGATTATTTGATCTGCACTGAGACTGGTAAGGAGATAGAGGGCCGGCAATTGTATGACAGGTTAGTGGTTCCAACCAAGTTTAGACCTCAAATATTAAATATAGCTCATAATACTTCATTAGGAGGTCACTTGGGAATTACTAAAACCTTGTATAGAATCACAAAAGAATTTTATTGGCCAAAATTAAAGAAAGATGTGAAGAATCACATTAGGTGTTGCCGAGAATGTCAGCAAGTAGGGAAACCTGGACATTCCATTAAACCTGCACCTCTCCAACCTATACCTGCTGATGGAGAACCTTTTGCAGATTTAATTATAGATTGTGTAGGTCCACTACCTAGGTCAAAGTCTGGAAATCAATATTTATTTACGATTATGGATAAAGTAACCAGATATCCTGAAGCAATTCCTATGCGCAGTATTAATACTGAAGCTATTCTCAAAGCTTTAACAAAATTCATTTCTTGTTTTGGCATTCCTAAAACTATTCAAAGTGATCAAGGTACTAACTTTACTGCCAAAGCATTTAGGGAAGTATTAACTAGGTTAGGGATAATCCACAACTTATCCACTGCCTATCATCCTCAGTCCCAAGGCGCCTTGGAAAGATTCCATCAGACGTTAAAACCATGAGAACTTTTTGCATGCACTTTCCTACAGACTGGGATGAATCACTACCTTTGTTGCTGTTCTCAGTACGAGAGACGGTGCAAGTGTCTACAGGGTATAGTCTGTTTGAGCTGATCTTTGGGCACAATGTATGAGGTCCTCTTCGGGTGCTCAAAGAAGGATGGATGGGAGAAGACGTTAGCTCAACACTCTACAACCCGTCTTCAAGGTTGCAGGTGGCACGTCAGTTAGCCAAGGCTAACCTAAAGACAGCTCAAAGTAAGATTCAAATTCAAATTCAAACTTTATTCTCTATAAGTATTACAATGCTGAGTTTACAGAATTTGGTTATTGTGTGGTTTACATGTAGTAAAATAATAATTACAGAGTGTACCACTAGAACGCCTAGCATGGCTAGGCATTTCGGGCAGACTTATATTAAATCTTAGGTTTAAAATGTTACAGAATTATGAGATAAGTTGGTATTATGGCTAAGTGACTAAATACTAGTTGTGAGTTTAGCAATGTGAATGCTTTTGTTTTGGCACTATACATAGTTTCAGTATTGGAGTATCACAGGCCAACTTTTGACTAGTTAAGATTCATTATTTTGAGATTGAGATTGATATTTCTGTTTATGGTCAAATGGGTGAGTGAGTGTAAGTGTGAACCACCAGGTGGTATTCGTATTATTAGTTGACAGGGTGTATCAGGGAGATAAGATGTTTTCTGATGGTAGTTCTGAAGGTGATGAATGTGTCTGCAGTTTTGGAATTTTCAGGTAGGGTGTTCCAGATTTTAGGGCCTTTGACATACATTGAATTTTTGTAAAGGTTTAGTCGGACACGGGGAATGTCATAGAGATGTTTGTGTCTGGTGTTGTGCCTGTGGGTTCTGTCACAACTATCAAGAAAGCATTTTAGGTCAAGGTTAATATTGGAATTTAAGGTCCTGTAGATGTAGATTGCACAGTAGTAAGTGTGGATGAAACAGAGGTATGACAGAAGTGCACAATTCCGCTCCTTCCATCCAGGAGACAAGGTGTTGGTGCAGGAACCTATACCTGGCCACACCTTGAAAGCTAGATTTACGGGACCTATGCAGATTGTAAGTAGATTATCTGATGTAAATTATGTGGTAGCTCCCATTGATAAGACCTCAAAAACTAAAACTTACCACATTAATCAATTAAAATATGTATTTCCATACACCAGATAAAGTCCCAGTAATGACTCTGTCCTCTACCTCTGAGGACGACTCTGATTCTTTGCACTCTATCTCTGAAATTAATGTTAAACTTTCTAATTCTGTCCTCCTCAAGGATCCTAGCCCTTTAATGGAGGGACTATCTGAAACGCAAGCAACAAATTTAACAGAGCTTCTACAGTCATATCCTAATAGTTTTTCGGATGCGCCGAAAAAATGTACGTTAGGTTATCAAGATGTAGATGTGGGAAACTCTAAACCAATTAAACTCTCCCCCTACAGAGCTAATCCTGAAAAGCAAAGGCTACTTCAGCAGGAAGTAGAATTTTTGTTAAAGCATGGTTTAGTGGAGGAGTCATCTAGTCCATGGGCTTCACCGTGCATCCTTGTGAAGAAGGCTGATGGAGGGTTTCGTATGTGTACAGATTACCGTAAGGTGTGAGGTCACAATTACAGATGCTTACCCTCTTCCTCGTCTGGATGACGTAATTGACTTTGTGGGTAAGGCTACTTTTGTGTCCAAGTTAGATCTCCTTAAAGGCTACTATCAGGTACCTTTGACGGATAAGGCGAAGGAAATCTCTGCCTTCATAATTCCAGGTCATTATCAATACAGTTACCCCCTTCGGAATGAAAAATTCCCCCTCTTCATTCCAGAAACTGATCCATCAGGCTATTAAAGGACTTGAAGGCACGGCAGCGTACCTAGATGATATTGTTGTGGTGTCTGATACTTGGGATCAACAACTACTTAGACTTAAGGCTCTTTTTGAGACCTTTAAGAGTTCCCATTTAACAGTTAATTTATCTAAATCTTCCTTTGGCCAGGCCACTGTCACTTTTCTAGGCCATGAAGTAGGTAGTGGTAAAGTTGCACCTAAACTTGCTAAAGTTCTTGCTATTAAAGATTATCCAGTACCTCATGATAAGAAATCTCTTCAACGTTTCCTAGGCATGATAGGATTTTACAGAAGATTCTGTAAGAATTTCTCAGATATTGTAGCCCCTCTTACCTCTCTTACCAGTCACAAAGTTCCCTTTAATTGGACCTCAGACTGTAACACTGCTTTTAATAAAGCAAAAAGATTATTGTGTACTGCACCCATTCTTTTGTCTCCAGACTTCTCCAAACCTTTTTCATTACAGGTTGATGCTTGTGAGTCTGGGGTTGGGGCAGTACTATTACAAATCGGGAACAAGGAGTTGCAGCCTGTAGCCTTCTTTTCAGCTAAGTTCCAGCCGCATCAGAGGGCTTACTCTACCATTGAAAAAGAAGCCCTCGCGCTGGTACTGGCTTTGGAGCATTTCGATGTTTATGTGGGCCAGACATCGCAGGTGGTCACCGTCTACAGTGTTCACAATCCTCTAGTATATCTCAAAGCCATGAAGAACCACAACACAAGGCTTATGCGCTGGACGCTAAGGCTGCAGCCCTATAATATTTCCATTAAATATATTGCCGGCAAAGAAAATATGTTGGCAGACTCTTTATCTAGTCTAATATTTTTATTTATTTAGGTTAGGATGTTATATTATTTGTGGTAACCCCTTTTCACGCTCTTTTTTTTTTTATCCCCTGGTGTGGGGTTTTTTTTAGTGAGGGGATGCGGGCTACCGTCCGCCTGTATCTTGGACCTATGCTAGCCCGACTGACTGCTGTCTCACTCTGAGTTTAGGGTTTGGCTTTTTGTCACGAGAAAAGCTGAGCTCTATCTAAGAGTTGGATGGTGGAGAGGAAAGGCGGTCCCATTATTTTGTGCCATGGCGGCACGGTTACCACTGGGAGGTGGCAGCCTAATCCTGAGCCTTCTCGGGGTGGGGGTGTGGCATGCAGAGTACGTAACCTTTATTCGGCGCATGTACACACCCTCATTTACAGGCTATCTTCCCCAACCAGCAAACCAGGTTGCTGAGAGTTGATGATGGGGCCCCGTCGTTCAATTAGTGACCAGGTTCCAGCCAATAAGAAGATGGTTTTGGCAATCGCAGAGATTATGTGGGTACCACTCTCCTGTCTGCCCTTGTCATTCCCATTCTAGAGCTGGTTGAAGCACGGTCTGCTATCTTGTGGCTTCTATTTCTGCCTTGTGGCTTCTATTTCTGCCTTGCTTACCGTGGAGTGCACTATACTTATCACTGTACATAGTGTACATATTGCTGTTCTAAATTGGTGAAGGATAATATAAGTCTAAACTTTTTCTGCTGTGTTTATTTTGCTCCCTTTACACCCAGGATAACAGGCCATTTGGATTCCTGGGTTGTAATAGGGGGCTAGTATATTGGTCCATATGTGGTCTATTATGGTTGCACTTGTCTCAGTGAGCCTGGTTGGTTTAGTTATTGTTGGTGTGAGAAGTGTGTTGTTCATATTGTTGATGAAATCTATGAAGCAGAGTATTAAATCATTAGGAGACAGCCAGCCCACAAGCACTGCTAATGTAGTAATGAGTTAGTGAACATAATATTAGTGACATGACAGTTATCAAAAATTTGGTCAGACTTCAATATGATATAAGGGGTTCCTGTGGCCTGGTAGGCAACACTCTCACTCACACATACACTGTCCATGGTTCAATCCCTGACAAGGGTGGAAACACTGGGCATTTCCTTACACCTGCTATCCTGTTCACCTAGCAAGCAAGTGGGTACCTTGGTGTTAGTTGGCTGGTGTGGGTTGCATCCTGGGGGGACAAGATTTAAGGACCCCAATGGAAATAAGACAGTCCCTCAATGAACCATTGACTTTCTTGGGTCATCCTGGGTGGCTAACCCTCTGGGGTTAAAAATCCAAACAAAATCTTATCTCTTAAAAGACTTTATGGGTGCCGCAAACAGCCTAGGAGGGATAAAAAAGGAAAATTGAAAAATTATGGAAAAAAATGTTTTCTTATCAAAAAATAGTGCATAATTCTGGCAATATGTTGATGCAACCAACTTGTTTCTATTATATTTCTAAGTATGTTTTTCCAAAAGTGTAATTTTTTTGTTCTTGCTGTCATCAAGAGGACATGACAATTATTTTTTTTTACTCCAAAAATTACAATTTTTATGATTGTTTCATACTAAATACTCTACATGGCAACTTCTGAGGATTAAACTCAAGAGTGAGGAGTGACTGTAGCTCAGTCACCTGTGGGCTGTCAACATGATTGGAGGTGTGCAAAATGTTGAGATTTGGCATGCCATGACCATAGACTTTTACAGAAAACAATACATGTACTGTACTGTACAATAAAGATATAAGTGATGTTAAATGTTCATTTATCCATTTCATTAGTCCTTTATTTCTCACTGTCTGTATGTAAAACTATATTCTCTATAAAATGTATTTTTTGTTAATACTTTTGGGTGTCTGGAATGGATTAATTTTATTTACATTATTTCTTATGGGAAATATTTCTTCAGTTTTCGTTGAATTCGGTTTTTGCCAGACTTTCTGGAACGAATTAATGACGAAAACAGACGTTCCACTGTATATGTATAACTCATGAATAAGTTATTACCTGGAGTTTACCTGGAGAGAGTTCCGGGGGTCAACGCCCCCACGGCCCGGTCTGTGACCAGGCCTCCTGGTGGATCAGAGCCTGATCAACCAGGCTGTTACTGCTGGCTACACGTAAACTAACGTACGAGCCACATCCCGGCTGGTCAGGAACTGACTTTAGGTGCTTGTCCAGTGCCAGCTTGAAGACTGCCAGGGGTCTGTTGGTAATCCCCCTTATGTATGCTGGGAGGCAGTTGAACAGTCTCGGGCCCCTGACACTTATTGTATGGTCTCTTAATGTGCTAGTGACACCCCTGCTTTTCATTGGGGGGATGTTGCATCGTCTGCCAAGTCTTTTGCTTTCGTAGTGAGTGATTTTCGTGTGCAAGTTCGGTACTAGTCCCTCTAGGATTTTCCAGGTGTATATAATCATGAATCTCTCCCGCCTGCGTTCCAGGGAATACAGGTTTAGGAACCTCAAGCGCTCCCAGTAATTGAGGTGTTTTATCTCCGTTATGAGTGCCGTGAAGGTTCTCTGTACATTTTCTAGGTCAGCAATTTCACCTGCCTTGAAAGGTGCTGTTAGTGTGCAGCAATATTCCAGCCTAGATAGAACAAGTGGCCTGAAGAGTGCCATCATGGGCTTGGCCTCCCTAGTTTTGAAGGTTCTCATTATCCATCCTGTCATTTTTCTAGCAGATGCGATTGATACAATGTTATGGTCCTCGAAGGTGAGATCCTCCGACATGATCACTCCCAGGTCTTTGACGTTGGTGTTTCGCTCTATTTTGTGGCCAGAATTTTTGTACTCTGATGAAGATTTAATTTCCTCGTGTTTACCATATCTGAGTAATTGAAATTTCTCATCGTTGAACTTCATATTGTTTTCTGCAGCCCAATGAAAGATTTGGTTGATGTCCGCCTGGAGCCTTGCAGTGTCTGCAATGGAAGACACTGTCATGCAGATTCGGGTGTCATCTGCAAAGGAAGACACGGTGCTGTGGCTGACATCCTTGTCTATGTCGGATATGAGGATGAGGAACAAGATGGGAGCGAGTACTGTGCCTTGTGGAACAGAGCTTTTCACCGTAGCTGCCTCGGACTTTACTCTGTTGACGACTACTCTCTGTGTTCTGTTAGTGAGGAAATTATAGATCCATCGACCGACTTTTCCTGTTATTCCTTTAGCATGCATTTTGTGCGCTATTACGCCATGGTCACACTTGTCGAAGGCTTTTGCAAAGTCTGTATATATTACATCTGCATTCTTTTTGTCTTCTAGTGCATCTAGGACCTTGTCGTAGTGATCCAATAGTTGAGACAGACAGGAGCGACCTGTTCTAAACCCATGTTGCCCTGGGTTGTGTAACTGTTGGGTTTCTAGATGGGTGGTGATCTTGCTTCTTAGGACCCTTTCAAAGATTTTTATGATATGGGATGTTAGTGCTATCGGTCTGTAGTTCTTTGCTGTTGCTTTACTGCCCCCTTTGTGGAGTGGGGCTATGTCTGTTGTTTTTAGTAACTGTGGGACGACCCCCGTGTCCATGCTCCCTCTCCATAGTTTGGAAAAGGCTCGTGATAGGGGCTTCTTGCAGTTCTTGATGAACACGGAGTTCCATGAGTCTGGCCCTGGGGCAGAGTGCATGGGCATGTCATTTATCGCCTGTTCGAAGTCATTTGGCGTCAGGATAACATCGGATAGGCTTGTGTTAACCAAATTCTGTGGCTCTCATAAAAAATTCATTTTGATCTTCGACTCTCAGTCTGGTTAGCGGCTTGCTAAAAACTGAGCCATATTGGGACTTGAGTAGCTCACTCATTTCCTTGCTGTCATCTGTGTAGGACCCATCTTGTCCTCTATTTTTACTTCTGCCTGAGATTCCCAGCAGCCCAGTGATGACCTAACCAAGACCCACATAACACTAACATGTGTGGATACCCAGAATGATATAAATCAACTGCAGAAATCACCCAAAAGTTCACAAATTACCAACTAATAGGACTCGTACTACCACCTCCTACCCCACTGCCACTGAAGTGATACTCCACAACATTCACCCATCGCCTATTATTCACCCAAAGCCACAGCCAATGGACAAGGGTCAGAGCAATAAAAGAGGATCCAGTAACCAGCTAAGGACTCCTAACATCAAAGGTGAGAGCAGTAATAACACGAGGAAAACTTGTGGTACTGCCAGCCAGGACACAACCCTCATCACCCACCGGCATCACCACAACACACGACAGACAACAACAAACATGGCCGCCGTCACAGTCCAAGATAACTCCTTCCCAGCATTTGATGTCAAGAAGATCACCGACCCAGAAATAGCTAAACCCCTTACGATTCAGAACCAAACGATCACCAAACTAACTCAAGAAATGCAGGAACTAAAAGCTAGCAATGCAGATTACCTCAACAAGATCACTGCTCTTGAACATAAACTAGACACTCTGGAACAAAAAAGCAACACCCACACCCAGTCCCTAGACACCATCAACACTCTAAAAGACCAAGTCACCCTACTTACTACCAACATTACAGAGGAGAGATCAAGAGTGGACCAACAACTTGCCAATGTCATAACCAACTTCCAAGACCATAATGACCAACAGCAGCTATCTGACGCTGTTGTAGTTAACAGCAAACATCTCCCAGCCACAGTCACCCAAGAGACCTGCATGGAGACCACCCTACAGCTTATCAAGGACCACCTTCGCCTTAACATACGTAGTGATGACCTAAAGGATTGCAAACTGATGGGCTACCAAGCAGGTAAAAAAACAGTGCTGTTAAAATTCCAAACTAGCCTACAAAGAAACAACCTACTAAAAACATCTATTTCTATGAAAACTGATGTTTACGTCAATGAGTGCCTTACCAAAATAAGACAAAACCTTCTTTATCGGCTAAGAAAATTACGCTATGCTCAAAAAATCCACCAGTGCTTTGTGAGGGATGGAAAAATCGCAGTTAGGAAACAGCCCACTGGGAAGAGATACTTCATCTCTACAGGACATGACCTTAAAACATTCCTAAGTGAGGCTGGACTAACAGAATCAGAGTAAAGTGCAGATAATACCCACAGTCCACAGTTAGTGTTATATTGTCATAAATTTGTGCCCCCCTAAAATTCTAATACCCCAACTACTTTTGATTGTCATTGTTGTATTCAACGACCATTCTACCTCATAGTCTTAATTTGTTTAATTATTTTTTATTATTATCACACTGGCCGATTCCCACCAAGGCAGGGTGGCCCGAAAAAGAAAAACTTTCACCATCATTCACTCCATCACTGTCTTGCCAGAAGGGTGCTTTACACTACAGTTTTTAAACTGCAACATTAACACCCCTCCTTCAGAGTGCAGGCACTGTACTTCCCATCTCCAGGACTCAAGTCCGGCCTGCCGGTTTCCCTGAACCCCTTCATAAATGTTACTTTGCTCACACTCCAACAGCACGTCAAGTATTAAAAACCATTTGTCTCCATTCACTCCTATCAAACACGCTCACGCATGCCTGCTGGAAGTCCAAGCCCCTCGCACACAAAACCTCCTTTACCCCCTCTCTCCAACCTTTCCTAGGCCGACCCCTACCCCGCCTTCCTTCCACTACAGACTGATACACTCCTGAAGTCATTCTGTTTCGCTCCATTCTCTCTACATGTCCGAACCACCTCAACAACCCTTCCTCAGCCCTCTGGACAACAGTTTTGGTAATCCCGCACCTCCTAACTTCCAAACTGCGAATTCTCTGCATTATATTCACACCACACATTGCCCTCAGACATGACATCACCACTGCCTCCAGCCTTCTCCTCACTGCAACATTCATCACCCATGCTTCACACCCATATAAGAGCGTTGGTAAAACTATACTCTCATACATTCCCCTCTTTGCCTCCAAGGACAAAGT
This sequence comes from Cherax quadricarinatus, assembly GCF_038502225.1. Classification (NCBI taxonomy): domain Eukaryota; kingdom Metazoa; phylum Arthropoda; class Malacostraca; order Decapoda; family Parastacidae; genus Cherax; species Cherax quadricarinatus. The sequence continues at coordinate 15,483,663 of NC_091331.1, read as the reverse complement.
TCTTTGTCTCCACAGACTCCTAAGTGCACCACTCACTCTTTTCCCCTCATCAATTCTATGATTCACCTCATCTTTCATAGACCCATCCGCTGACACGTCCACTCCCAAATATCTGAATACATTCACCTCCTCCATACTCTCTCCCTCCAATCTGATATTCAATCTTTCATCACCTAATCTTTTTGTTATCCTCATAACCTTACTCTTTCCTGTATTCACCTTTAATTTTCTTCTTTTGCACACCCTTCCAAATTCATCCACCAATCTCTGCAACTTCTCTTCAGAATCTCCCAAGAGCACAGTGTCATCAGCAAAGAGCAGCTGTGACAACTCCCACTTTGTGTGTGATTCTTTATCTTTTAACTCCACGCCTCTTGCCAAGACCCTCGCATTTACTTCTCTTACAACCCCATCTATAAATATATTAAACAACCACGGTGACATCACACATCCTTGTCTAAGGACTACTTTTACTGGGAAATAATTTCCCTCTTTCCTACATACTCTAACTTGAGCCTCACTATCCTCGTAAAAACTCTTCACTGCTTTCAGTAACCTACCTCCTACACCATACACTTGCAACATCTGTCACATTGCCCCCCTATCCACCCTGTCATACGCCTTTTCCAAATCCATAAATGCCACAAAGACCTCTTTAGCCTTATCTAAATACTGTTCACTTATATGTTTCACTGTAAACACCTGGTCCACACACCCCCTACCTTTCCTAAAGCCTCCTTGTTCATCTGCTATCCTATTCTCCGTCTTACTCTTAATTCTTTCAATAATAACTCTACCATACACTTTACCAGATATACTCAGCAGACTTATCCCCCTATAATTTTTGCACTCTCTTTTATCCCCTTTGCCTTTATACAAAGGAACTATGCATGCTCTCTGCCAATCCCTAGGTACCTTACCCTCTTCCATACATTTATTAAATAATTGCACCAACCACTCCAAAACTATATCCCCACCTGCTTTTAACATTTCTATCTTTATCCCATCAATCCCAGCTGCCTTACCCCCTTTCATTTTACCTACTGCCTCACGAACTTCCCCCACACTCACAACTGGCTCTTCCTCACTCCTACAAGATGTTATTCCTCCTTGTCCTATACACGAAATCATAGCTTCCCTATCTTCATCAACATTTAACAATTCCTCAAAATATTCCCTCCATCTTCCCAATACCTCTAACTCTCCATTTAATAACTCTCCTCTCCTATTTTTAACTGACAAATCCATTTGTTCTCTAGGCTTTCTTAACTTGTTAATCTCACTCCAAAACTTTTTCTTATTTTCAACAAAATTTGTTGATAACATCTCACCCACTCTCTCATTTGCTCTCTTTTTACATTGCTTCACCACTCTCTTAACCTCTCTCTTTTTCTCCATATACTCTTCCCTCCTTGCATCACTTCTACTTTGTAAAAACTTCTCATATGCTAACTTTTTCTCCCTTACTACTCTCTTTACATCATTCCACCAATCGCTCCTCTTCCCTCCCGCACCCACTTTCCTGTAACCACAAACTTCTGCTGAACACTCTAACACTACATTTTTAAACCTACCCCATACCTCTTCGATCCCATTGCCTATGCTCTCATTAGCCCATCTATCCTCCAATAGCTGTTTATATCTTACCCTAACTGCCTCCTCTTTTAGTTTATAAACCTTCACCTCTCTCTTCCCTGATGCTTCTATTCTCCTTGTATCCCATCTACCTTTTACTCTCAGTGTAGCTACAACTAGAAAGTGATCTGATATATCTGTGGCCCCTCTATAAACATGTACATCCTGAAGTCTACTCAACAGTCTTTTATCTACCAATACATAATCCAACAAACTACTGTCATTTCGCCCTACATCATATCTTGTATACTTATTTATCCTCTTTTTCTTAAAATATGTATTACCTATAACTAAACCCCTTTCTATACAAAGTTCAATCAAAGGGCTCCCATTATCATTTACACCTTGTTGTATTCAACGACCATTCTACCTCATAGTCTTAATGTGTTTAATATCTACAGAATCTATCTCCTTTTTTACAACTTACCATATCACTGTTCTAGCTGTATAGCCCTTGTGGCTTAGCGCTTCTTTTTGATTATAATAATAATAATCACTGTTCTATCTTATTTTAGTATAAACTAACCATAACTTGTCCTCAATAATTCTACCTCACTTTAAGAAATACTCAATTGCCCAATTTTATTCTAAAATCCCTATTATTGCCCAGTTTTGCTTTAAACTATATTGATCAAACTTATTGTAAACTTCTTTTATTGACCATTTTATTCTATACTTTTTTAAACTAGTATTTTCAACTACAACTTTTATATTATCCTGTCTACCATCTTACTAGCATATTATAACCAAGTCATTGCCATTTTTATTTTTATCATTTTTTTTATTATTCTTCTTTTGCTACCTTAACTTGTGTATTTTATCCTGTCAATTTAAATCTAGTTATACTCTAATTCTTGTAAACAACTTATATAAGACCTTAGTGCAATTACAATTGAGAGTCTTGTGCCTTTTTTATATTATTAGATTAAACTCAGTTGTACTATAGTCAATACCAAATTCATTATATTAGACCATAGTGCAATTACTAGTGAGAGACTGGTGCTATTTTTAATTTGTATTTTTATATTATTAGATTAAATCTAGTTGTACTATAGCTCATTCTAGCTCAAAACATAGACTCCACAAAAGTCATTATATTAGACCTTAGTGCAATTACAAGTGAGAGTCTTGTTCTATTTTAAATTTGTATTTTTATATTACTAGTTTATACCTAGTTGTACTTTAGTTCATTCCAGCACAACACATAGACAACATCAACTTCATTATGTGTAGTAGTGACTATACTCTATATGACCAAAATACTCTAGCTATATACTTATCCAAACTTCCCACCACTACAGATATCAGTACTAGAACTCAACACATAACTCAGGATATAAATAACCATAATTTAAACCTAGAAGATGATTGATCACGTTGACCCTGATCTAAACCTCCATAATCTGACACCCAATCAAAACCTATTGGAAAGTAACTGCGTTTATTACACAGCATCACAAGCCGAGCACTATCCTAAACAATGCTAAAAGTCTATCAGTACTTAACTACAACATCAGGTCCTTAAGCAAACACTATGATGACCTCCTGGCACTCCTTGAATCACTAAAGACACCCTTCTCCTGCATTATTCTTACTGAGACCTGGCTTAAGCAGGACACAATAGATATCTACCCTCTACCAGGATACACAGCAATTCACAACTGCAGACCAAACCAAGTTCGGGGTAGCATTGCAATCTATTACTCTAACCAATTATCTTGTATTAGCACCACTTGCTTTAGTGATGAATATGGGGAATACATTTTTGCTAATTTTACTGTAAAAAACCTTAAGACACCTATAACAATCGGTGCCATTTACCGGATACCTCACACAAACATCCCAAATTTCAGTGAGAAATTAAAGTCACTAATAACAAATAGACAAATGAATAAGCACCACCTTCTCTTAGCTGGAGACTTCAACATCAACCTTGGCTTACTAGATGATCAGCCTGTAACTGATTTCATCAACAATATGAACAACACACTTCTCATACCAACAATAACTAAACCAACCAGGCTCACTGAGACAAGTGCAACCATAATAGACCACATATGGACCAATATACTAGCCCCCCTTAAATCAGGGATAATCACAGATAGCACTACAGACCATAATAGACCACATATGGACCAATATACTAGCCCCCTTAAATCAGGGATAATCACAGATAGCACTACAGACCACTACCCTACCTTCCTCCTGACAAACATTAGTAAACCACCACTTGAATACAACAAAGTCTCATTTAGACTCCATGACGAGGCCTCAATAAGGAAGTTCACAGCTGACCTAGAGATTGTTGACTGGCCTACAGAATTCTCCAAGGCCAATGGTATTGATGACTGGACAGACATTTTTCTTAACAAATTACTTAGACTATACAACAAACATTGCCCTATAAAAACGAAACAGATCACAAACAAACGGCTTGGTTGCCCATGGCTAACCAGCACCATTCTGAAATCCATTGACAAGAAACACCAATATGAAAAGCAATATAGACAGGGCTTAATACACAAAGATATTCTTAAACACTATTCATCAGTTCTCACCAAAGTGAGAACTGATGAATAGTGTTTAAAGAATAAAGAAAGCCAAACAACTATACTACTCCAGTAGATTCACAGACACTAGAGGAGATATAAAAAAGACCTGGAAAACACTCTCAGATTCTAGGGACCCACAAACTGAAAAAAAACAAGAATATTGTCCTAACTAAACCTAATGAAACACCACTACATCCCACTGACACAGCTAACAAGATAAACGACTTCTTCTCAACCATAGGATCTAATCTCGCCAATAAAATCCCACATACCAATGCCCATGCTGGGGACTACCAAGATGGGAATTTCCCAAATTCCTTCTATCTTGCACCAACTGAGCCCTCAGAAGTCACCGAGATTATAAAGTCACTTAAAAACTCAGGGAATCTGTCTAATGTCCCACCATTACTGTACAAGCGAGCAGCCCATATCCTTTTGCATGCTATTTCATTACTTTTTAACAAGTCACTAGAAACTAGCACCTTCCCGAAACTACTCAAGATGGCAAGGGTTACACCAATACATAAAGGTGGTGACCCTACAGACTTAAACAACTATAGGCCAATATCAAACTTACCATTGCTATCCAAAATCTTTGAGAAACTTGTGTACAGGAGACCATATTCATTTATAACAGCACAAAACATACTCAACCCCTGCCAATTTGGATTCAGGAAAAATAAAAGCACTAATGATGCAATCATAAAAATGCTAGATCTGCTTTACACAGCATTGGAAAATAAGGAATATCCACTAGGAATTTTTATTGACCTAAGAAAAGCTTTTGACACAGTAGACCACGACATCCTACTCCACAAACTTGACCATTACGGTATAAGAGGCCATGCACTTGCTTATTTCAAATCTTACCTTACTAATAGGTATCAGTATGTCACCATTAAAGACACAGCATCAACAACACGGCCACTTGATACTGGAGTTCCGCAGGGAAGTGTCCTTGGTCCCCTGCTCTTCCTCATATACATCAATGATCTTCCAAACGTATCCCAACACCTGAAACCCATTCTCTTTGCTGACGACACGACTTATGTCATCTCTCACCCTAATCTTGCCACCCTCAACACCATTGTTAACGAGGAGCTGATCAAAATATCGACTTGGATGACAGCCAATAAACTTACGCTTAACACTGACAAAACCTACTATATTATGTTTGGTAGCAGAGCAGGAGATGCACAAATTAACATTAAGATCGACAACACTCTAATTACCAGACATAATGAGGGCAAATTCCTAGGCCTATACCTTGACAACAACCTGAATTTCAGCACCCATATCCAACACATAACCAAAAAAGTATCCAAAACGGTTGGGATCCTTTCCAAGATACGATACTACGTGCCGCAAAATGCCCTTCTCACACTATACCACTCACTTATTCATCCATACCTCACCTATGCTATTTGTGCTTGGGGATCAACTGCAGCAACACATCTAAAGCCAATAATAACCCAACAAAAAGCTGCAGTAAGAATAATCACTAAATCCCATCCCTGGCAACACACCCCCCCACTCTTCATAGATCTAAACTTACTCCCTGTTCAGTACATCCACACTTACTACTGTGCAATCTACATCTACAGGACCTTAAACTCCAATATCAACCTTGACCAAAAATGCTTTCTTGATAGTTGTGACAGAACCCACAGGCATAACACCAGACACAAACATCTCTACGACATTCCCCGTGTCTGACTAAACCTTTACAAAAATTCAATGTATGTCAAAGGCCCTAAAATCTGGAACACCCTACCTGAGAACTCTAGAACTGCAGACACATTCATCACCTTCAAAACTACCATTAGAAAACATCTTATCTCCCTGATACACCCCATCAACTAACTACACGAATACCACCTGGTGGTTCACACTTACACTTTCACTCACTCATTTGACCATAAACAGAAATATTAATCTCAATCTTAAAATAATGAATCCTATGATACTCCAATACTGAAACTATGTACTGTGCCAAAACAAAAGCATTCACATTGCTAAACTCACAAACTAGTATTTAGTCACTTAGCCATAATACCAACTTACCTCATAATTTTAAAATAAAGAATTAAACTAAGTCTGCCCGAAATGCCTAGCCATGCTAGGCGTTCTAGTGGTACACTCCGTAATCATTATTTAACTACATGTAAACCACACAACAACCAAATTCTGTAAATTCAACATTGTAATCTTTATAGAGAATAAACTTTGAATTTGAAAGTAGGGGCCCAATACTGGACGTTGTTCTCGACTTTGATTTGGCATAGGAGAAGAAATACTTTGGGTTTCTTTCGATTTCATTTATGGCTTTTAGTTCTTCCCACGATTCCTGACTCCTATAAGATTTCTTTAGCTTAAGTTCGATGCTTTCTATTTCTCTGACCAGTGTCTCCCTACGCATTTCAGATATATTGACCTCTTTTAGCCGCTCTGTTATTCTTTTCCGTCGCCTGTAAAGGGAGCGCCTGTCTCTTTCTATTTTACATCTACTCCTCCTTTTTCTTAGAGGAATAAGCCTTGTACATACATCGAGTGCCACCAAGTTAATCTGTTCTAGGCATAAGTTGGGGTCTGTGTTGCTTAATATATCTTCCCAGCTTATATCGGTTAGGACTTGGTTTACTTGGTCCCACTTTATGTTTTTGTTATTGAAGTTGAATTTGGTGAATGCTCCCTCGTGACTAATCTCATTATGTCGGTCTGGGGCTCCACCCATACATGTCTGAACTTCAATTATGTTGTGATCTGAGTATATTGTTTTTGATATGGTGACATTTCTTATCAGATCATCATTGTTAGTGAAGATGAGGTCTAGTGTATTCTCCAGTCTAGTAGGCTCTATTATTTGCTGGTTTAAATTGAATTTTGTGCAGAGATTTAAGAACTCGTGTGAGTGTGAGTTTTCATCAGAGCTGCCTCCTGGTGTTATTACTGCAACAATATTATTTGCTATATTCCTCCATTTTAGGTGCCTTAAGTTGAAATCCCATAGGAGCAAGATGTTGGGTGCAGGAGCTGGAAGATTTTCCAGACAGTGGTCAATTTTTAACAGCTGTTCCTGGAATTGCTGGGATGTTGCATCCGGAGGCTTGTAGACTACCACAATGACTATGTTTTGGTTCTCGACCTTTACTGCTAAAACTTCCACTACATCATTTGTGGCATTAAGCAGTTCTGTGCAAACAAGTGACTCTGCAATGTACAGGCCAACCCCCCCCCCCTTTTGCCTGTTCACTCTGTCACATCCGTATAGGTTGTAACCTGGGATCCATATTTCGTTGTCCAAGTGATCCTTTATGTGGGTCTCAGTGAGCCGCGAACATTGCCTTTGCCTCTGCAAGCAGTCCACGGATGAAAGGTATTTTGTTGTTTGTTGCTGGCTTTAGACCATGTATATTTGCAAAGAAGAATGTCATCGGACTGGTGGTATTGATATTATTTTATTTTTTTTGCAAAAAGTATTTATAGGAGTGTCATGATTTTTGCACACGTTATTGAGGAATGATGGTTCTATTCAGTTTCATGGTTGATTTGCAATATTTTTTACTGTTTTGTTTACACTGATTTTTTTCCTCCCAAACGACTTTAAAATGAAGATTATCTAGCCCTTTATCTTTCATCTGATGTCAATTAGAACATTGTACGTCTTACCAATTTTGTAGATAAGGGAGAATTTTATGCCCTATAGAATAGGGCAACATTTATTTTTTCTATATCTTTTAAGGCAAAAAAGTCACTACAAACAGTGTGTAAGTTTCAAATGCTACTCAAATCACAGTAAAAATTTAACTGAAATCAGACAAAAAAAAAAAAAAAAAAAAAAAAAAAAAAAAAAAAAAAAAGGTATCCTTAAATTCTGAATATAGATACATGTATATCTGGCAATTGTCTTAGGAAAATTCCATAGTATTAAGGGAGACATTATAGTTTATCCAGGAGATGACATCTATAGCTTATCTATCCCACTTAACTCTTGAGCAGAGGCTGGTCTTACATAAGATATCAGGAAAAGCAGGCCCTAATTTCTTGGTGTGTAACTACAACACTTAAAATAATCCAAAGCATTTGTACAGGAATCCAGCTTCAGGCTATCCACAATAGCATTAATTATAAACGAATCAAGTTTGAATAATCCGAAGCTATTATTATAAAGGAGGGCCCCCACTTATACTGCAGGTTAGGTTCTAGGCTACTGCTGTAAAGTGAAAATTGCCATAGAGGGAATCTAAGCCTTTTTTCACTTTCAAATACATACATAAGCCTGATAACATGTCACTGTCATATATATAAGCAGTAGAGTTAGGCCTTAACAATGCACATACAGTATTCATGTTATTTAACTTAAAATATTTCTGTCCTCGGATGCTTGAATATTCGTGAATGTAGTGCTGATGATAAGAGATGATTGCTGATGTTACAACTGAAAAGAAGTGAGATGTCCTGGCCCCAAGTGAAACAAAGCTGAAGGGAATAGGCAAGTTTCAGTGAGGAGAAATATATGGGATTAAGTCAGGAGTATCTGAGAGAGTTAGAGCTAAGGAAGGGGTAGCAATAATGTTGAAAGATCAGTTATGGAAGGTGAAGAGGGAATACATGTGTATAATTCAAGGATTATATGGATTAAAATAAGGGTTGCATGCGAGAAGTGAGTCATAATAAGAGTGTGTACACCTGGAGAAGAGAGGAGTGTAGACGAGAGAGATTTTGGGAGGTGCTAAGCGAATGTATATGAGCTGTTGAACCAAGTGAGAGAGCAATTGTGGTAGGGGACCTAAATGCTAAAGTAGGAGAAACATTTATAGAGGGTGTGGCAGGTAAGTTTGGGGTGCAAGGTGTAAATAATAATGAGAGCCCTTTGATTGAACTTTGTAAAGAAAAGGGTTTAGTAATAGGTAATACATATTTTAAGAAAAAGAGGATAAATAAGTATACAAGATATGATGTAGGGCATAATGACAGAAGTTTGTTGGACTACGTTTTGGCAGATAAAAGACTGTTGAGTAGACTTCAGGATGTACATGTTGATAGAGGGGCCAAAGAAACATCAGATCACTTTTTAGTTGTAGCTACAGTGAGAGTAAAAGGTAGATGGGATACAAGGAAAATAGAAGCAGCAAGTAAGAGACAGGTGAAGGTTTATAAAGTAAAAGTTAGGGTAATACAGTGGACCCCCGCATAACAATTACCTCCGAATGTGACCAATTATGTAAGTGTATTTATGTAAGTGCGTTTGTACGTGTATGTTTGGGGGTCTGAAATGGACTAATCTACTTCACAATATTTCTTATGGGAACAAATTCGGTCAGTACTGGCACCTGAACATACTTCTGGAGTGAAAAAATATCGTTAACCGGGGGTCCACTGTATATAATAAACTTCTGGAGGATAGATGGGCTAGTGAGAGTATAGGCAATGGGGTTGAAGATGTATGGGATAGGTTTAAGAATGTCGTGTTAGTGTGTTCAGCAGAAGTTTGTGGTCACAGGAAAGTGGGTGCGGGAGGGAAGAAGAGCGACTGGTGGAATGATGATGTAAAGATGATGCAAAAGAGAAAAAATTAGCATATGAGAGGTTTTTACAAAGTAGAAGTGATACAAGGAGGGAAGAGTATATGGAAAGAAAAAGAGTGGTTAAGATAGTGGTGAAGCAATGTAAAAAGAGAGCAAATGAGAGAGCGGGTGAGATGTTATCAACAAATTTTGTTGAAAATAAGAAAAAGTTTTGGAGTGAGATTAATAAGTTGAGGAAGCCTAGGGAATGAATGGATTTGACAGTTAAAAATAGGAGAGGAGAGTTAATAAATGGAGAGTTAGAAGTATTGGGAAGATGAAGGGAATATTTTGAGGAACTGTTAAATGTTGATGAAGATGGAGAAGCTGTGATTTTGTGTATAGAGCAAGGAGGAATAACATCTCGTAGTAGTGAGGAAGAGCCAGTTGTGAGTGTGGAGGAAGTTCGTGAGGCAATGGGTAGAATGAATGGGGGTAAGGCAGCTGAGATTGATGGGATAAAGATAGAAATGTTAAAAGCAGGTGGGGATATAGTTTTAGAGTGGTTGGTGCTATTATTTAATAAATGTATGGAAGAGAGTAAGGTACCTAGGGATTGGCAGAGAGCATGCAGAGTTCCTTTGCATAATGGCAAAGGGGACAAAAGAGAGTGCAAAAATTAGAGGGGAATAAGTCCGTTGAGCATACCTGGTAGTGTATGGTAGAGTTATTATTGAAAGAATTAAGAGTAAGATGGAGAGTTGGATAGCAGATGAACAAGATGGCTTTAGGAAAGGTAGGAAGTGTGTAGACCAAGTGTTTACAGTGAAACATATAGGTGAACAGTATTTAGATAAGGGTAAAGAGGCTTTTGTGGCATTTATGGATTTGGAAAAGGCATATGACAGGGTGGATAGCAGGGCAATGTGGCAGATGTTGCAGGTGTATGGAATAGGAGGTAGGTTACTGAAAGCAGTGAAGAGTTTTAACGAGGATAGTGAGGCTCAGGATAAAGTATTTAGGAGAGAGGGAGATTATTTCCCAGTAAAAGTAGGCCTTACCTGGAGTTTACCTGGAGAGAGTTCCGGGGGTCAACGCCCCCGCAGCCTGGTCTGTGACCAGGCCTCCTGGTGGATCAGAGCCTGATCAACCAGGCTGTTACTGCTGGCTGCACGCAAACCAACGTACGAGCCACAGCCCGGCTGGTCAGGAACCGATTTTAGGTGCTTGTCCAGTGCCAGCTTGAAGACTGCCAGGGGGTCTGTTGGTAATCCCCCTTATGTATGCTGGGAGGCAGTTGAACAGTCTCGGGCCCCTGACACTTATTGTATGGTCTCTTAACATGCTAGTGACACCCCTGCTTTTCATTGGGGGGATGTTGCATCGTCTGCCAAGTCTTTTGCTTTCGTAGTGAGTGATTTTCGTGTGCAAGTTCGGTACTAGTCCCTCTAGGATTTTCCAGGTGTATATAATCATGTATCTCTCCCACCTGCGTTCCAGGGAATACAGGTTCAGGAACCTCAAGCGCTCCCAGTAATTTAGGTGTTTTATCTCCGTTATGCGCGCCGTGAAGGTTCTCTGTACAATTTCTAGGTCAGCAATTTCACCTGCCTTGAAAGGTGCTGTTAGTGTGCAGCAATATTCCAGCCTAGATAAAACAAGTGACCTGAAGAGTGTCATCATGGGCTTGGCATCCCTAGTTTTGAAGGTTCTCATTATCCATCCTGTCATTTTTCTAGCAGATGCGACTGATACAATGTTATGGTCCTTGAAGGTGAGATCCTCCGACATGATCACTCCCAGGTCTTTGACGTTGGTGTTTCGCTCTATTTTGTGGCCAGAATTTGTTTTGTACTCTGATGAACAGGGCCGGATTAAGAAGTCTCCGGGCCCTAGGCTATTCAGATTGGCGGGACCCCTTTGAGTTACGGGTAAGCGAAGCGACCCCTTCCAGCTTGGGGGTGGGGAGGGGGGTCGGTGTGAGCCTGTTTAAGGTCTAATTAAATACATTCTGGCTATTTAGATTAAATTTAATAGGGAAAGTACATCAAGACAACCAAAACCATTTACCAACAGCCATTATAACTATCTTGTTAAATCATGCATTTTAAAGAGAATAAACTCAAGACAGCATAGTATTACTAGATTAGGCTATTAAAGTAGTGACATCATGTACCTATTATATTCAGCATAACCACTACAGCACTATTATTCCCTTTATAAATCACTGACCATTATTGTTATCATTGCATCATGCATAAGACTATCAAATCATATAAACTCAAGAAAGTAAAGAATTGTTTAGATTCACAGGCACTTCTTAAATAAACTTTTTTCTGGATTTCATATTGGCAAAATCATCAATTATATTCTGAAAATCAATATTTCTTGTTAGATCAGACTCAATGGTCAACAAGGCTAGGTTACACAATTTGTCTTGGCTCATTGTTGAACAGAGCTGGTTTTTCACTCTTTTCAAAACAGAAAATGAACGTTCTCCTTCACAGTTAGTAGCTGGAAGTGTTAGGTAAAGGCGATACACTATGTCAACATTAGGGAAGGTTTCTGAGATACCTGCATTTCTTAAATGTTTCAAAGCAGCTGAGGGCACACATTTTTCAGGTGGAGCTTTAATCTGATTCATATACCCAGAAAAATGAACTATTTCTTCAACAAATGTGTCCTGAACATCTGCTGAAAGGTGTTGTTGCAACTTTAATGCAGCTTCTCTCAATTCTGCATCTGGCATAGTAGTAATTTTGAACAGAAATCCAAACTTGTCATTGAGATTCTGGTAGATTTCTTTTCTTTTCACCAATTCTGTAATCAGTGAATCCAGAATGACAAAGTATGTGGCTGTCTTACATTTCTGCCTTGGTAGCAACACAATTTCATTGTCTGGCTCTTCAAAATTGCGTTTCCTCTTCCTTGACCGCTGATGATCAGCCCGGTAACTGTAGTCTTTCACCAGCAGTTTAGCTTTCTCTTCAAACATTTCAAAAGCTTCATCATTGCAAAGTGAGCTTACAAATTCCACTAAGCCTGCATAGAGGTTAGCACAAGTAGCCATTTCAATTTCAATTTTCTGAAGTGTCTTGTTCGTGGCATTTAACCGTTCCAGTATACAGTCCCAAAGCACACAGAGTAAGGCCAATTCAAAATCTTCCAATTTTGATGCTAAGCTGGCTGCTTCGCTTCTTGTAGTTGCTGTCTGGTCTTCATCCTCTGCTATTTGGATCAAAGCAGAACGTATTTCAGCAAAGCTGTCTTTCAAAGCATGTGTTGCATCATGCTGTGCTGACCACCTTGTTGTTGATAATGATTTGATGACATCTCCATGAATGGTTGACTTGAGTATACTCCACCGATGCGCTGAAGCAGAGAAAAAATTAAAGAGTGCTTGTGAAAGTCCAAAAAATGAAACTGCAGCGACACAACACTCCGCAGCACATGACCCAACAAGATTAAGAGAATGTGCTGAGCAGGGCACATATTCAGCAAGTGGGTCGATTTGCTTGATACGGGCTTGCAATCCATTATATTTACCCAACATGTTACTTGCATTGTCGTAGCTCTGGCCACGGCAATCCATAATAGAGAGATCATGTTCAAGCAGAGTATCCAGTACTACATTCATCATTGTTTCTCCATCATGGCCTGAAAGAGGAATGAATTTTATAAAGCGCTCTACAGGCTTACCACTGGAGTCAACAAAGCGAACAATGAATGTCAATTGATCTGTATATGAAATATCTGTTGTTGAATCTACATTTATTGCGAAGTATTTTGCAGTTTTCACAGCTGCTATGATGTTATTAAGGACCTTCTTAGTCATCAGTTCAATAAATTCATTGCATATAGTAGATGACATGTAAGATACAGTGCCTCTTCCTGCATTCCCAAGGCGTGACACATGATTTGCTAAGAATGGATCGAATTGTGCTAACAGTTCAATGATCCCTAGGAAATTGCCATTGTTTTCCGAACCAAAAACCTCATTTTCTCCACGGAAAGCAAGTCCTCTTAGAGCTAAGAATTTTACAACAGCAACAACTCTTTCTAGAACTTTTCTCCAATAAGTGCACTCTTTTTCAGTTTGATTTTCCAAATGAGAATCCAATAAGCCTTTTTTCTGTGCACAAAATACACTGGCTAAAATGCAGCTCCTGTGAGTGGTGCTGTTTTCATGTTCCTCGAAACGCTTGGAATTTTTCCAGTCATTGAACCCCTGTGTGAAGGTATTTTCTTTGGTAGAAAATAGCTTGCATGCTGAACAGTACACTTTTCCTGAGCTTTCAGAGTATACCATCCATGATCTTTTCACAGTTTCTGAATTTGCAAGCTTCCTATAAAACAGATGACTTTAAACAACGACGACTTCCATCATCATAAATCCTTGCTGATTTCCTAAAGTCAATGTTCAGAGTTTGACTGAAGTTTTCTGCAATGAAAGCATTACGTAGAGAATCTGGGATTACATTTGGCCATGAGGTAGGATCTTTTAGGACAAATCCTGTGGATGAAATGTCCGTTGAGACATTGAGAGGAGACACAAAAGAAGTAGATGCTGGCTGAGAAATAATGGAGGGAGGGCTTCCTGTATGATCTGACGTATCTGCAGATTCAACTGTACTGGTAATGTGAAAATTTGTGTGGACTGCCTCCAAGTGAGTCGCCTACCCTGGCAAACTCTGTTGACACCGAGCTCTGAGGTGGGTACCTCAGCCTCACAAGTGGCTTATAGGACAGATTTTCACAAATGATTGATGTTGCAAGAAACTCGCCTGCATGCACGTATAAAGGACTAACTTACTTGGTGTTGCAGCATATATCCTGATCTTCAACTTCCCTAAGCTTAGTCTTAGCCCCTTTGGACTTCCCCTCAGAAACCACGTGCAACCGGGAGCCTTAATTCCTGCAATATTCAATCGTTATTAGTGTCCTGCCTGCACCTCAGAAATTCCTATATCCAAGAGGGTATGTATCCCCTAGTATAACTATGCAGACATGGACACTAGCTTCCAGACTGCCCTGAGACACTGGTACTTACTGGGCATGCACTGCCTGTTGCACACCGGGCCCACAGATCAAACTCACTCACAATTCTCCCCAGACACTGGCCAGAAATCTACGAGATAAAGTGGAGGTCTTGTCTTACTGTATGGGCCTGACGGAGGTCATCTACGGTACATCGAGGTGCCTCTACCAGATTTCCCCAGGTCTCAAATGTGAAGACATGTGGGGGCGCTGTCTGCTGATCACGGCACGTCTTGTCCAGTTGGTGTCTGTCTTAAGAAGAATGAGCTGGTCTCTCTTCCAGACCCTCGTCTCTTCATTCAAACTAGGGCTGCCAGTTCTCCCTAGCTAACTTATCCTAGTGTTTGCCTACATTATCGGCCTATTACTACCTATGTTAAGGTCTTAGGTCTAAATTATTATTATCTACAGTTGCCTCAATAATCCTAATATTAGTGTACTACCAGTAAAACTACCTACTCCTTCCCTGAAGGGTAAATCTATAAATAAATAAGTGCCTACCATCCACGCCACCCCCCGGGGAGAGAAATGTGTTTATGATTGGGGAGAACGCCTTTTGTTTGGGTGAGTTTAAGGGCCACCCAGCTCAGCCGTTCCATTACGGCCATGTCGGATCGATCCTGTGGAACTTTAGGGACCAAATAAGTTTCCACAGGTAACATCAGAAACTGTTTTCGTGAGCATGTCTGTGATCTTTCTGCAGCTTCCTACATCTTTCTTTTTCTGTTCTTCTTCTTGAGTTTTCTTCTTTCTTTTCTGTGACCCACTCGCATAAGAACGTCCAACATCACGTTCACGAGATGCCATAATGAGGATGTATCACTGTCTGTGATCATGCAAATACAAATTTTTCATTATCAATTATTAATTTTTTTTTCTGTCAATTGGGGGGATATGGCCCTTGTAGCCCCCTTTCCTCTGGCTGCGCATCTAAAAATTCAAAACGTTACCAGAAAGGAGTCATATACAGAACTTTTACCATAGATTAGGTTAGTGATTTGGGCTACGAATATTTTACTAATTCATCCTCCTTGATCTCCAATTTACTTAAACAGAAATCATACTGAGTCCAAGAACAATGCACAATGGTATTTATATTACCATTTTCATAACTAAACTAATAATTATGTTTTGCATGATATATGGCCTACCACCATAGATAAGGACATGAGAATTAAAGAATGCAGGGGCAATTTTCAGTTTCACCCAACCAACGATTTTCTGATGTGGCTTATGTGTTTCTTGGGAAATATGTAGTAAATTAATTGATGTTCTACATCACTTCAGTCGCAACTTGAAAACTAAGCATTTGCGACGGAAGTGATATAGCACATCAATCAATTGAGATCTGTTATTGAAATGATAAAGACTTAAAGACAGGACAAAGTGCTTTTAAAACCTCCAAACGGAAGTCAGTTTGCGTTTTTAGGTTTTTCTTTATAGTATTTTTACCAATAATGAGTCTTTACTGGTCCATGCGTCTTTACTGGTCAAGTAACCCTATCAGGTACCTCCCTTAACATTTAGAGGCGAAAACAAACATTTATCCATACACATCAATGTCTATCAACAACACTTCAGTTAATTTGTCACAGTACAAGTCAAGATAACGTGTAATTACTACAGAAAATTGGAGAGGAATCTCCCAGCTCACCCATTAGCGGGAAAACACAGCTGTTCTGATGTAAACAAAGGCGTGTTGAGTGTTGCCATCTATGGTTAGGTTTATTTATTTTTATTTTATTTTATTTCATTATTTATTTTTGTTTTGATTAATTTTTAAAAATCAATTTTACTCTCCAAACACTTGAACTTTTTAGGTAGGGACCCCTTTGCACTTGCACCATGTGCACAGTCTTGGAAGAGCCCCTGAACCCCTTGGACCGCGGGGCCCCTAAATGCGCGGGGCCCTAGGCAAATGCCTAGTTTGCCTATGCGGTAATCTGGCCCTGCTGATGAAGATTTAATTTCCTCGTGTTTACCATATCTGAGTAATTGAAATTTCTCATCGTTGAACTTCATATTGTTTTCTGCACCCCACGGAAAGATTTGGTTGATGTCCGCCTGGAGCCTTGCAGTGTCTGCAATGGAAGACACTGTCATGCAGATTCGGGTGTCATCTGCAAAGGAAGACACGGTGCTGTGGCTGACATCCTTGTCTATGTCAGATATGAGGATGTGTGATGTCACCGTGGTTTTGGGAGATTCTGAAGAGAAATTCCAGAGGTTGGTGGATGAGTTTGGTAGGGTATGTAAAAGAAGAAAATCAGAAGTGAATATAGGAAAGAGTAAGGTGATGAGGCTAACATAAAGAATGACTTCGAGAGTGTATAAATCTGTAGTGGAGGGAAGGCAGGGTAGGAGTCAGCATAGGAAAGGTTGGAGGGAGGGGATAAAGGAGGTTTTATGTGTGAAGGGCTTGGACTTCCAGCAAGCATGCACAAGCATATTTGGTAGGAGTGAATGGAGACAAATGGTTTTTAATACTTGACATGCTGTTGGAGTGTGAGCAAAGTAACATTTATGATAACATTTATGAAGGGATTCAGGAAAACCGGCAGGCCGGACTCAAGTCCTGGAGATGGGAAGTACACTCTGAAGGAGGGGTGTTAATGTTGCAATTTTATAACTGTAGTGTAAGCACGCCTCTGGTAAGACAGTCATGGAGTGAATGATAAAAGTTTTTCTTTTTCGGGCCACCATGCTTTGGTGGGAATCGGCAGATGTGGTAACAAGCTCTTCGCATCGAATATCGGTGTTGTGTTAACCTAACATCTAGAGGTCTGCAAGTCTATACTATGCAAGATAAATTGCAACCATTACACCTAATCCTGTAAAAACTGCCAACACAGTAATATGGGGAAATTTTGATCAAAATACTTTTAACCATCCGTGAATTCTTACAAACTACTTGCGTGATGAATTTTTTTTTTTAGGGCATTCGGCAGAACCGATAAATTCTCATTGTATGGAAGCACCAGCACATTCTGCTTCATCTTTCTGGCACCTGGCACTGGTATGCCTGGCTTGTCCTACCTCACTGGAGGCAGAACGTTCTCCTGAACTAATCTGCTTGGACTTCCTACTCATTTTTGTGACATTGCAAGCTCTGGTGTGACTGCAACACGAAAGGTCTAGAGCTATCATTCAACTCCCCCCTATGGTTGTTTTGCATCTTATAGCTTGCTCACGATTATTGCATACTTTAACATGTGTAAATTACCTAGGATAACCCCAAAAAGTCAGACAGTGACTTTATTTCATGTAGTCCAAACATTTTTGTTTGCGAGGCTAATATCTGAATTCATCTCGACTCGCTTGTCCCATGAATTGTGTTCTAGTAATTCTTCAGTAACAACATTGTCCTGATCACCAGACAGCAACTCCAGTCCCCATGACATTGATTTCACGTATTCTATCAACAGTACTAGGTATACCTAATTCTTCCCTCATATTAAGTATTTTAGGGTGGTGATGCACATGACAGCTGCAATTTCTGAGAAAGACATGACAGCTGTAATAAATAAAAATATAATCCCCACTGATTTATGAACAGAATTGTCACTAACCTGTTCTTATGTTGGGTTTAAAAGAACCACTGACAGTTTACGCTGTATCAAGCCCATCTTCCCGGTGTGCAGAGAAGAGACATTGCCCGAAGCTGGACGCTTAAAGAAAAGGTGAACGGGAATCCCTTTATAAGTACAAACAGAAACTAGAAGCTCCCAATTTAATCAGGTGGACCACCTTGTCAACCCTTCCAGCAGAGGGAGACGCCCACACTTCACCTGAGTTCAGTAACCGGCTTCGTATCAAAACCGTTAGATATTTGTCAGTTAAACGGAAATTAAGCTAAAATTAAGCCAATGACAGCTTTTGTAACATACCTGGTGGGGAAGGTAAGATGAGATGAGAACAAGCATTCCAGAAAGAACGGGGAAAATTTACTACTGATATTCAGGCAAGAGCGAGACATCCATACTCGATGAAGGCTGGCACAGAAGTCCCACTGTTCAATTGCATCCCAGCATACATAAGGGGGATTACCAATAGACCCCTGGCTGTCTTCAAGAAGGCACTGGACAGGCACCTAAAGTCAGTACCTGACCAACCGGGCTGTGGTTCGTACGTCAGCTTGCGTGCGGCCAGCAGTAACAGCCTGGTTGATCAGATCCTGATCCACCATGAAGCCTGGTCTCAGACTGGGTCGCGGGGGCGTTAACCCCCGAAACCCTCTCCAGGTAAACTCCAGGCTGTTGAAAAGCTGCGGTTCTTGTTGGGTTCAGATGAGCCACTGACAGGTCATGTCTTATCGAGCCTTGCTTCCAGATGTACAGGTTAGGTTAGGTAAGGTTCGTCAGGAAACAGGACATGGATCTTAGTCAGGTGATTATTATTATTATAATAAAAAAGAAGCGCTAAGCCACAAGGGCTATACAGCTTAGTCAGGTGATGACCTGCTGCTGGAGCTTTCAGTCATCTGACTGAGGCCTTCCGCTGGCTTACCTGTCTACCCCTTGAAGAAAATATGGTCATAGTCATAACCATTTTTCAGTGCTTCCCCATGTACAGTGAAGAGATGTTACCCAAAACTAGGCGATGAAAGAAATGGGAACAGAAGTCCCTGTGCAAGTACAAACTGAAACTATTATTATTATCAAATAAAGCACTAAACCGAGAAGGGTCATGCAGCGCTGCTAAACAGAAACTAGAAGTTACCAAATAGACCAGGTGAACCCCCCTTCGTGAGGCGCTGATCTACTATGAAGCTTAAGCTTCAGGGCCCCTAATCCTGGAGGGGCCCCAGAAGACTTTAGTCCATATTGCTTAAAAATTTTGGGTCTGCTGTATGAGAAGGTTTTTTTTTTTAATATTAATAAAACAATGTAATTAAATACAAAATTTTAGTTAAAATAAAAATTAAAAGCTTACTAAAGTATGTAGGCTAGCTGTTGCTGGTTGCGAGGTTTGCGGGATAGAACGCATCACCGTAGTTAGGACCAAGGTCGAAAAGTGGTGTGGCAGTTCATCAGTTCTGAATACTGCTCACAAGGTCATCGTTGAAGGTCTCTACAGAGGAACACTCATAAGAATTATACCAGTCAGTCACATGTGCAACAAAGTCATCATGCTGATCTGTGGGAACATTAAAACGTTTCCGTTTGAATATCCCACCAGGAAGTCAACAGTCTTAATGCTCACACCCCACTTAGCCGGGCATGGAGGGACAAATAGAATTAAGGGTAACCGAACTGGGCAGATCGCACCCTCATCCCTTGCATAGGGCGAATGAGTTAGTCAGTGCTTGGGCTGCTACATCTAGCTATGACAATCTTCCCAGTACCACACAGGCAAAATTAAATGACAAATATGATGCAAGGGAGAGACTTGTTTGCTTTATGCTCAGCAAGGCAGATGATTGCAACATTCCTTTCACTAATTATGAACTTGATGCAGCGCTAACTAAGGGCAACTCCACGTCGCCTGGTGAGGATGGTATTACTTACAACATACTCAGATTGCTGTGTCGAGTACCAGGTAATCCATTACTTGAATTATATAACATGAGCTATGTAACTGGGGAGCTCCCTCAATCTTGGACCAACAGCCTCATCATTCCAATTCCTAAGTCCAATCAACAAAATGCATTTCGCCCAATATCTCTTACTAGCTGCTTGTGTAAAACATTTGAGAGAATGATTCTTAATCGTCTCATGTACAGAATCAAACAATTTTTGTCTAAACGGTTACATGGTTTCATACATGGAAGGAGCGTGCATCATTGCATAGCCACCTTTCTCACCCTGCACACCGACAGCTCCTACACTACCTTCCTTGACCTTAAATCCGCTTTCGATGTAGCCAACCGACATGTAATAATTAGTGAACTTGCCAGAATGGATGTTGGAGGATGGCTTCTCCGCTGGATTAAAGGCTACCTGTCCAACAGAAAATCGTCTGTGTTGTTCCAGGGACATAGAAGTGTAACTAAAGACTTTGAATTAGGAACCCCACAGGGAGGTGTGCTCAGTCCCACACTGTTCAATATTCTAATTAATGCATTACTTAATGCTATGCCTAGTCAGCAGGTGGCCCGGTGGCCTGGTGGCTAAAGCTCCCACTTCACACACGGAGGGCCCGGGTTCGATTCCCGGCGGGTGGAAAAATTTCGACACGTTTCCTTACACCTGTTGTCCTGTTCACCTAGCAGCAAATAGGTACCTGGGTGTTAGTCGACTGGTGTGGGTCGCATCCTGGGGGACAAGATTAAGGACCCCAATGGAAATAAGTTAGACAGTCCTCGATGACGCACTGACTTTCTTGGGTTATCCTGGGTGGCTAACCCTCCGGGGTTAAAAATCCGAACGAAATCTTATCTTATAATTATGTGATTAGTTTTGCTGATGATATAATGATTCACACCACCGGATTCTCCAACACCTAAAACATTCTTAATCATGTACTAGCCTCGTGTCAGGACCTGGGGTTGATAATCTCTACTGATAAAACAAAGATACTCAATAGGCGTCCTCCTCGACAGAGAGGCACAGTTCGTCAGATCCAATTGCATGATGGGTCTCTTCTAGAATATGTAAGCAGATACAGGTATCTAGGCTTTGAGGTTCCACTACTTGGACCTGTTGTAACAAGACTTTGTCGCCAATACAAAGAACGACTAAGAGCACTTAGAGTTGTGGCAGGGCTTCACCCCAGGTATGGTGCTAATGTTAAAATTGTGAAAATGATGTATCTTGCTTATATTAGATCATTGGTTGATTATGCTGCGCCACTACTTGCTCTTGTGTCTGACTGGAAGCTTGGAGGGCTGGAAAAACTGCAGAACGAAGCAATGAGGATCATCCTAGGATGCCCTCGTACCGCCAAAATTTTAAATATACAAAAAGAACTTGATATTCCAAGCATCAGAGATCGTGTTACTGAAAGAAATATCCTAATTGGGGTTAATATGCTCAGGCAAGCTCATTCAAACCCCAGCACAGAAGCCCTCCAAACTTTCCTCAGCACTGGTGAACACTCCTCCAGATGGATCGAAAAGACTGGAACCGACCTCCGCATGAATCAGATACATGATCTATGTCAAGTAAGGCAACAGCGGCACTTCTCCGCTCCGTGGAATATTACCCCATTCCAAACTACCATTCCTCCATTTCCCCCCAAACTACTTCTTAAATCACAACCAAAACTTCGCCTTGAAGCCAAACATGAGGCCTTAAGCTGTATTGATAACTTAGTCACACAGCACACACTCTCGCAAATTATTTACGTTGATGATTCTGTTCACCAATCCACTGGTGCAGCTGGTAGTGCTGCTGTTGTCGTACAGAGTGATGGCTCTCTTAAAGAAATTGGAGCACGCATCAATAATTGGGCCTCTACCCTTCAGACAGAACTGTTTGCCATACTCCTTGCACTGAAATGCATCTATGTATCAAAGATTGACAGTTTAATTGTAACTGATTCTCTGTCATCCATAAATGCTCTCAACTCATTAAGCATAAATTGTGGCATGCTTGTGTCAGAAGCCAGACACAGGTATGGTAGGATTGTGGACAGTGGAGTCAGAGTGCACATGCTGTGGATTCCATCTCACATTGGTCTTCAGATGCATGATAGAACTGATAAATTGGCTAAGATGTATGCTTTTAAAGAGGGAGTAGATTACAATCTTGGCTTGTCAGGTAGTAGTTTGAGAACAATAATACGAAAAGAACTTCAGCTGAATTTTATGGACTTAAGGCTCAGGGAGATTGACACCAGTGAGTCCATCTATCATCATTCTATCATGCAGGAGGAGCCACATGTCTATGGTGCATCCAACAAAATAAGCAGACTCTTGGATGTCACTACCGCCCGGCTCCGGCTGGGTTACAAGTATCTTTGGCAGGTTAAATCACCACCACCAGTTGTAGACCAAACGAAATGTAAACTTTGCCAGATGGATTATTGTCACACCCTGCGTCATTATGTACTGGAGTGCGATAAAATTAATGAATTTAGAAACAACTCACTCAGAAGTGTTCAAGAAATGGCTAAGTATTTTATCCACAGTGGTATATTACAGACCATTCTGGAGAAATACCCTGACTTTGCTAGCTGTAAATAAAGCATTACCACATATGTGCATGTGTGTGTGTGTGTGTGTACTCATCTAGTTGAGGTTGCGGGGGTCGAGTCCGAGCTCCTGGCCCCCGCCTCTTCACTGATCGCTACTAGGTCACTCTCCCTGAGCCGTGAGCTTTATCATACCTCTGCTTAAAGCTATGTATGGATCCTGCCTCCACTACATCGCTTCCCAAACTATTCCACTTACTGACTACTCTGTGGCTGAAGAAATACTTCCTAACATCCCTGTGATTCATCTGTGTCTTCAGCTTCCAACTGTGTCCCCTTGTTACTGTGTCCAATCTCTGGAACATCCTGTCTTTGTCCACCTTGTGTGTGTGTGTGTGTGTGTGTGTGTGTATGTGTATGAGTGTGTGAGTGTGTGTGTGTGTGTGTGTGTGTGTGTGTGTGTGTGTGTGTGTGTGTGTGAGTATGAGTGTGTGTGTGTGTATGAGTGTGTGTGTGTGTGTATGAGTGTGTGTGTGTGTGTATGAGTGTGTGTGTGTGTATGAGTGTGTGTGCGTGTGTGTGTATGAGTTTGTGTATGTGTGTGTGTGTGTGTGTGTGTGTGAGAGAGAGAGAGAGAGAGACTCAGCAATCAACATTTGCACCAATAACTCACTACAGTTGTGACCGGGTGTGGAAGTGTGAATTGCTCATTACTCTAAAATTTGTTCATGATTGCAGCCATGTATACACGTAAGTAACCATTCTTACAGTATTCATTACCTTTGTAACTTGTGAGTTCATTACCTTTGTAACTTGTGAGTTCATTACCTTGTACCTAATTCAGCCATCAAAACTTTGGAGCCCGGTCCCTGGACCCATTGTGTACCTCTGTAATCTGTAAATACCTTTGTAACTTGTCATGATTGTGACTAGACCTACCTGGAGTTCATTACCTTTGTAAATTGTGAGTTCATTACCTTTGTAAATTGTGAATTCATTACCTCTGTAACTTGCTCAGCTATCAAAACTTTGAGGCCCAGTCCCTGGACCCATTATGTACCTACCTACTCCGCAGTTCATCAATAGAGGACGAAAGGGGGTCCTCACAACGGGCGGTAAGATGGGAGTACATGTATAGAGAGAGAGAGATTTCGTTCGGATTTTTAACCCCGGAGGGTTAGCCACCCAGGATAACCCAAGAAAGTCAGTGCGTCATCGAGGACTGTCTAACTTATTTCCATTGGGGTCCTTAATCTTGTCCCCCAGGATGCGACCCACACCAGTCGACTAACACCCAGGTACCTATTTGCTGCTAGGTGAACAGGACAATAGGTGTAAGGAAACGTGTCGGAATTTCCACCCGCCGGGAATCGAACCCGGGCCCTCCGTGTGTGAAGCGGGAGCTTTAGCCACCAGACCAAATTGCCAGCAAGGGCTACAAAACGGTCGGGCATACATAGTAGAAATAAGAAAGGTGGGAAAGTGATCACCATCATGTATATCTGGAAGAAAAGACCATACGATATCAAGTGCAACGAGTGAGGAACAGAGAGAGTCAAAATGGGTAGGAGCACCCGTGTTTAAAACATGAAGAGGATGAGATGCGATAAGTCTCCAACTGATCACTATGAGTCGCAGTGGGACCCCTCCCCACAGGTGATGGCGAGCGTTAAAATCACCCAACAATATGGGCGGTGGTAGAGATGAAATTAATGTGATATCAGAGATACAGAATGCACGGGAGGGAGAAAGATAGAGCAAACTATAAACCATCGGTGTAAATAAATACGAACTGCAGTATAATGCAGAGGGGAACAAATAAAAACTTGTTGATAGGATACATCAATGCATACAAGAATTGCCCTTTCATTAAATGATTCGTCAGGTAAAGGATCAGAAGAATGCATCAGAAAGTAGCCCGAAACAGGGCAAATGACAGAACGAATTTTGGGCTCTTGCAACCCAACACATACTGGGGACAACCGGGAGAGCAACAATTGGAGTTCTCCTCGATTGCTCCTAAGGCCAAGAATATTCCATTGTAAAAAAGACATTATGTGCAGAAATAAAAATGACAACAATAAGAAACGATAAAACCTATGGACTTTGAGGATCAGTAGAGTTAAAGTTTGGGGGCAACGGTAAGCGGTAAGGAAGAATTAGAATATTGTGAAGGAATAGATCGTTGCATGGGTCGTGAAATAGAAGGAGTAGGAGGCACGTTGGTGTCCATCAGGGGTGTCGTCTCCGATATATAGCTGGAGATAGCGTCTAACGTCTCGGTTGATAAGAAAGCCGACGATGCCATGTCAGACAGGAGATGCAGTGCAAGTAAAGGTCGGAGTAACCATGGAGGCAACCAAAGAGGTCTGAGGAGGGCAGGGAGTATGAGCCTGGAGAGATGTGCTGGCTGGGGGAGAAGAGTCCTGCAGTGTAACAGGAGAGGAAGGAGGTTGGAAGGCAACTATGGAGGAAGACGGGAAGGGGGAACAGGGAAAGAGGGAACTATACTAGGGAGAGGGTGAACCTCCACCTTTGTGTGAGAGCTGGAAAGGGGATGAGAACTAGTCTCCAAGGTAGAAGATAGATTCTGGACAGGAGATGGATGCAAAGAAAGTGTAGGCCTGCAAGGTCTAGTAGACTGAGAAGTAAGCGAGTGAGATGAAGAAGTAGAAGTAGAAAGTGGTGCGGAGGTAGGAGTGTCAGAGAATAAAACTGCAAAAGCATTAGAAACTGGGGGTGAAACCGGAAGACACAGATGCAGAGGGACTGGGAGGTGGGAGGGCTCTCAAGGTTAGAGGTCTGCGGGCTACTCGAGCATGTGGGACATGAGGAAGTTTTCCTTGAAGGCAGAGCTGAGAGACTGCCATAGTGTAAGGCCCTAGTGCTCTTTAAGGTAATTGATCTCTTTCATTACAATAGACCTGGCATTGAGAGGAAAAGGAAGGACGATGTTCATGCAATTGAGACAAGAGGGGGGAAGGCTACAGGACATATTGGAATGATCTGCTGCACCGCAGATTGGGCATTCCACCGCAGATCTCCAGTGTTTAGTGGGGTGCCCAAAACGCCAGCAATTATGACACTGTTGAGGGGTGGGAACTACTTGACGGACCTCTAAACGATGGCCCGCAATATAGACAGAAGACGGATTCATGGCAGTTGAAGGTTAAACGAGCGATGTTACATGGAAAGCGCCTTCGCCCATGAGCGGGCAAGATGTATCTACCATTAGAATATATTTTGTTCTAAAATATCACCGCAGCAAGACAAAAAATCACCCTGTACAATGGTGTACAGTAAGACCACAGTACCACTTCAAGAATTAAGAGTAGAGTGATTACAAACGGTGATTGGTATGTTATCTATGGAAGTGATGCAGGAGAGAGCAAGAGCTTGCTCTGAATTCTGTAGTTACGACACGCTTACTGCTTCAAAGAGCGTGGGAAGATATATTTTGGCCAACGTGCCTTAGAGTTTTAACAATTCCATGATTAGACAGATAATCCGCTTGAGAAGTCGTTTGTAAAGACAAGAATTTTGTCCATTGTGCACTCGTTAGCCTGGTATGCAAAGGTATGAGTGTCACGTAGGTCGTTTTTGAGTGATAATCGACGAACTGTCATCAGTAGGTTGTCTTGGACGTTTAGTAGTAGTACCACAGGCGGACCGACCCAAGGGAGGTGGGCGATCCGAAAACCGTAGCACTGTATTTGGGGAAGCCAGATGCATTGTGAAAGGCATGCTAGAAGTAGCGACAAGAATATAAACAGGTGACGCCTCAGCACCTGACGCAGGTGACGAAGTGTCACCGGCAGAACGTACAGGGGTATGAGAAGAGTCGAGAGAATGAACCAATAACAAAGCCAGGCCAGAACAGGGTACCTGGAGTTTACCTGGAGAGGGTTTCTGAGGTCAATGCCCCTACGGCCCAGTCTGAGACCAGGCCTCATGGTGGATCAGAGTCTGATCAACCAGGCTGTTACTGCTGGCCACACGCAAGCTGACGTACAATTATTATTATTATAATCAAAAAGAAGCGCTAAGCCACAAGGACTATACAGCAGCTGACGTACAAACCACAGCCCAGTTGGTCAGGTACTGACTTTAGGTGCTTGTCCAGTGCCTTCTTGAACACAGCCAGGGGTCTATTGGTAATCCCCCTTATGTATGCTGGGAGGCAATTTAACAGTCTTGGGCCCCGGAAACTTATTGTGTTCTCTCGGTGTACTCGTGGCGCCCCTGCTCTTCATCGGGGGAATGTTGCATCTCCTGCCGAATCTTTTGCTTTTATATGGAGTGATTTTCGTGTGCATTATTATTATAATCAAAGGGGAAGCGCTAAACCCGTAGGATTATACAGCGCCCGAGGGGGGGATGTGGAAGGCATTCAGGCTTAATTCGGGGAACTGGATTATTATTATAATCAAGGGGGAAGCACTAAACCCGTAGGATTATACAGCGCCTATGGGGGGATGGAAGGCATTCAGGCTTAATTCAGGGAACTGGAGCACAGATCCAATTCCCTAGATCAAGAGCCCCTCACCAGCGGGGGGGAGATATGGAAGGCATTCAGGCTTAATTCGGGGAACTGGAGCACAGATCTAATTCCCTATTATTATTATTATTATAATCAAGGAGCCTTCCTTGAGGGGAGCTCGGGGAACTGGAGCACAGTTCCAATTCCCTAAATCAAGAGCCCCTCACCAACATCAAGGAACCTTCCATGAGGGGTTTTCGTATGCAGGTTTGGTACCAATCCCTTCCAAGTGTATATTATCATGTATCTGTCTCGCCTGTGTTCGAGGGAATCCAGATCAAGGACCTTCAACCGTTCCCAGTAGTTTAGGTGCCTTATCACACTTGTGCTGTGAAAGTTTTGTACACTCTCCAGGTCTGCAATGTCGCCAGCTTTGAAGGGGGCCGTTAGTGTACAGCAGTATTCCAGCCTAGAGAACACAAGCAATTTGAAGAGAATCATGGGCTTGGCACCCCTAGTTTTGAAGGTTCTCATTATCCATCCTATCATTTTCCTAGCAGATGAGTTTGATACATTGTTGTGGTCTTTGAAGGTGAGATCTTCTGACATTATCACTCCCAGGTCCTTCACATTACCTTTCCACTCTATTGTATGGTTAGAAATTGTGGTATACTCTGACGCATTTTTAATTTCTTCAAGTTTTCCATATTTGAGTAGTTAAATTTCTCCTCATTGAATTTCGTGTTGTTTTGAGTGGCCCATTCGAACATTTGGTTGATGTCCGCTTGGAGTCTCATGGTGTCTTCGATGGAGGTCACTGTCATGGTGATCCAGGTGTCATCTGCAAAGGAAGGCATGGAGCCATGGCTTACATCTCTGCATGTCAGAGATGAGGATGAGGAACATTATTATTATTATAATCAAAAAGAAGCGCTAAGCCACAAGGACTATACAGCAGGATGAGGAATAGAATGGGAGCAAGTACTGTACCTTGTGGAACAGAGCTTTTTACCGTGGCTGCCCGGGACTTTACTCTGTTTACTATTACTGTGTTCTATTTGTCAGGAAGTTGTAGATCCATCTACCAACTTTTCGCATGTGGGATCAGAATGGGGCCTGGGAAGGGGGTTTCACTGGATAAAGACTTCATAATAATAGGTGCATCTTCTGTAATATCTTTCTTGTTATTTTAAGAAAAGAAAGGAGGAAGAAAAAAAAGACAGCGGAGGGACAGTCGCTAGGAGGGGCCGAAAGCTTCCCACCTCATCTGAGAGGGCCTCAAGCCCACCGGTGGTGAAGATGCAGCGTGGAACCGATCCCATACCCTACCCTTCACACCAATAAATCAGCACTCCGGGATAGCAGCCTCACATCTACCGAGCTACCTCAGCGGACAAAAGAAAGGGTAGTCGGAAACCCGCCACAAAGTATACCCCCTTCAGCCGCCACCTCCCTGAACCAACAGGCAGCTTCCGGAGATACACCCATTACCTGAAGGGCACCCCACCCTCTTCCCGGAAATCCAGGAAGGGAGCAGGGCACATTTAGATAATTCAGATTCTACGGCAAACCACACTGCCCCCAAGGGACCTCACGGAGTGAGATGAACCCCAGCATGCCACCTACCTAGAAACTGTATGCCAGAATAGAGGACCCCAGAGGCTACAAATGGGATGGGAAACAAGGGGAGGGTGGGGAGAGGGAAGTATGGGGTAAGGGAGGACTGGGGTGTAATTAGGTTCGCTTGGAGGAAGAAGTCCAAGAGGTCCAATTCCTCAGACTGCTAGGAGGCCCCCTTAAAGAGGACAAGATGTGGAAAAAGACTTACGTACAGTTCGGGACATTTATTAGGATCACATAACACAAAAATGCTTGCAGAAATGATGACCATAAAAACGCCTGTTCAACATAGGGACGATGTTGGACACTTAGTGAAATTCAGCGAGGCTAAAGTAGTGATTAAAGGCGACGATTTAAGACTGCAAAAGTGCATAGAAGCTGCCCGTAACACTATCCATCAAAAGTCCTGTAGTTACAGTATCTCAAAATTGCTAATCAACAGGATATTACTCATTCTGGAGACTGCTATAACATATCAACAGGCCCTTCTCTAACCCAACCTGTCTCATCATATTAGTTCCACTACTACCTCTACCCACGCGTCACTCCATCCAATTCCTACCACTATATATACTCGTTTTCATAGCTTTCTCTGCATTAGGACTGAAGCCACTCGTGGCAAAACACATAAAAGTTCAAGCTTCAGGGCCCCAAAAATGTAGGTCCTCCACTGCCCTTTGGCAAGACTCAGTAGAGTGGGATGCTCACACCCCCACACCTGAGTTCAGAAACTTCCCACCAAAATCTAAAGGAATTATTCTTCTTGGGATCATGGACCCCCCAATGCAAATAAGTTACTGACTTTTGTGGGTTATCCTAGGTAATTTACACACATTACTATGTATGAGAATTATACTTACAATATATCTTTATTTACTACAAGTACATGTATATGGTATACAGGCCTAGCTGACATCACTGATATACTACTATATAGAAAGCCCCTTGTTATGCTGAACATTTCAGGCAAATTAGGTCAGTCTTGTCCCAGGATGCGACCCACACCAGTCAACTACACATAGGTACCCATTTTAAATTGATGGGTGAAAAGGGACAGTAGGCGTCATGGAAACGCATCCCTAACGTTTTCCAGCCATACCAGATTAGACTCGAATTTGGGACCTCAGTGTGTGAGCCAAGTGCACTAGTGATTGAGCTATGGGACTTAATGTGTGTTAGATCAGTAGACAGGTGTCATAGCCTCGAGTATATGGCTTATAAAAAGATGACGACAAAGGCAGTTTCCATGAAGGGGGGGGGGAAAACCCCCTTGGGACCAGAAAATCTAGGTGTTAACTCTCTCTTGGGTTTTGAGGAAAGATACGAGGGAGAGATGAAACTCCTAGGGTATACGTACAAGGCGATACCCCAATTGTCATAGCAACTGGGTCCGGTGCTAGTTAACTTTGGGGGAGGGGAAACATTAAACCTACATCATACAGCCTAAATTAAAATATATTCATAGGGGGAGTGCTAACCTGTAAGGGTTATACAGTGGCTGGGGGAATGGGAGGAAATCACATTTAATCCAAGAGAATCACAGGCCAATCTCTTTGATCAAGGGCTTACCTGCATCAAATTATTATAATCAAAATAAGTGCAAAACTCACAAGGGTCATACAGTGCTGCAGGGTGGGATGTGCTAAAATGAAATATCAAAGTTGGTGTAATTATTATTATTATTATAATCAAAAAGAAGCGCTAAGCCACAAGGACTATACAGCGCTGCAGGGCAGGAAGGAAGCGAGGGCATCAGGTGGCAAAAGGGAGATGAATGAGTAATAGGTTACGGATAACAGCGGGGCAGTGGATGGTGAAAGGGTAAAGGGCAGCAAGAGACTGAACTAGAAAGGGCTGAGGGGAGTGCGAAAAGTATCATCAGAGTTTGTGGAGTAAATCAGTCGTTGTCAAGAAGTCAATGAGAGAGTCAGGATTAAAGGAGGGTCCATCAGCAAGAAGGGAAGGTAAAGAGAGAATAGTAGAACGAAGACGACGTTGGAGGTAAATTCTGCGTGCTCGTTGATAGAGAGGGCAGTCTAACAGAATGTGGCTAATCGATACTGGAACTTGACACTGCTCACAGAGAGGAGCAGGGTGCCTTTCCATGAGATACCCATGAGTAAGACGAGTGTGGCCAATGCGAAGGCGGGAGAGAGTGGTCTCCCAACCTCGGCACTGATGACAAGAAGACGGCCAGTAACCTATGCTCGGTTTAATAGAATGAAGTTTGTTACCGAGCAGAGTTGACCAACGTTGTTGCCAACGGGTGCGAAGGTGGGTAGCTATTGTAGCAAAATAGTCAAGAAATGGGACACCTCGATAGGAAATTGGTAGGTCATGTACTGCTGACCGCGCAGCAGTGTCTGCCTGTTCATTGCCCTGTATGTCGACATGACCAGGGACCCAACAAAAAACAATATCTTTATGTTTGGTAGAGATACGGCGTAGCCAAAGTTGGATACGGAGAACTAGGGGATGAGATGTATCAAATTTTCGTATAGCCTGTAGAGCACTAAGGGAGTCTGAGACTACTACAAATGATGACATAGGCATAGATGCGATACGAATAAGTGCTGCAAGAATGGCATACAGTTCAGCAGTAAAAATGCTAGCTGAAGATAGTAAATGTCCCCGCACGACGCTGTCCGGAAACACTGCTGCGAATCCGACGCCGTCTGAAGACTTAGAGCCATCTGTGTACACAGCAGTGGCATGAGAATGGGAATGGAAGTGATCAAGAAAAAGAGAGCGGGAAGCCACCGTAGGCAGTTGAGCTTTCGAGCAAGGGAGTGAGAAAGAACAGACCCGAACAGCTGGAACTTCCCAGGGGGGTAGGGAAAAGTGAGATGCTACATGAACATATAAAGGTGGTAACTGAAGGGAAGACAAGAGTGAATGTAGGCGAAGAGAAAAGGGACGGAGCAAACAGGGGCGGCGAACGAATAAAGAATGTCTACTAATATCGGTGACGATTCTATAAATGGAAGGATTGTGTAGATCGTGAGAGCGTACATAGTAGCGAAGGCAATGGGCATCACGGCGATCAGACAAGGATGGAACATTCGCTTCTGCATAGAGGCTCTCAACAGGGGAAGAGCGAAAAGCACCAAGGCACAAACGTAAACCTTGGTGATGGATAGAGTTAAGGCTAGAGAGAGTAGCAGGAGAGGCCGCGGAATAAATCTGGTCACCATAATCGAGTTTCGATAAAACGAGGGCTGAATGTAGGCGAAGCAGAGTTCGACGATCAGCTCCCCAGGAAAGATGAGCAAGGGTTTTAAGAAGGTTTAGCCGGCTGTGACAAATTGCCTTCAGAGAGGTTATGTGAGGTTTCCAGGATAACCGACGGTCAAAGAGAAGGCCTAGAAACCTGACTGTATCACGTTCGGGGATACGGGAGCCATAGAGGTACAAAGGATGATCGGAGATAACAGAGCGTCTAGTGAAAGTAATTTGGTGAGTTTTGGTACTTGAAAATTTAAACCCATGCGTGGTGGCCCAAGTGGAAACACGGTCGACCGCATGCTGGAGAGAAACTGCAATAAGATGACAGTCAGCGCCTGCACAAGCAATAGCGAAGTCATCAACATAGAGTGATGACCAAACATTGGGTGGAAGAACAGAGGCCAAATCATTTATAGCAAGGAGAAAAAGTGTTGTGCTTAGAACACATCCCTGAGGGACACCTTCAGCTTGGACGAAGTCCGGGGAAAGAACATTATTGACTCGAACACGGAAATGTCTGTCAGTTAAAAAGTTCTTAAGGAAGGATGGTAGATTGCCTCGGAGGCCTAAGGAATGGGCCTGGGCCAAAATATTATACCTCCAAGTTGTGTCATATGCCTTCTCAAGGTCAAAAAATATGGCAATAACTGAGTGATTATTCGCAAAGGCATTACGAACATACGTATCCAAGCGAAGTAAGGGGTCTATGGTAGAACGACCCTTACGAAAGCCATATTGACTAGCGGAGAGACTGTTGTGTGTCTCTAAATACCACATTAAACGTCGATTTACGAGACGTTCCATCACTTTGCAAACTGCACTAGTAAGAGCGATGGGGCGATAGTGGGAGGCATCATTTCCAGTAGTACCCGGTTTGCGGAAAGGAAGAACAATGGCAGATTTCCACAGCTGGGGAAGAACTCCTTGTGCCCAAATAAGATTGAAGAGGTGTAAGAGGACTACAAGGGCTGACCGATGTAAATGTTGTAACATACGAATATGAATGTCGTCAGGCCCAGCTGCCGATGATCGGCAAGCTGAGAGCGTTGCCTCCAGTTCTTGAAGTGTAAAAGGCACATTATACTGTTCTTCTCTGAGAGAAGAAAAGTCCAAGGGCACTAACTCTCTGGCAGACTTTGAGGAAAGAAACGAGGGGCATAGATGGAGCCCTCGGGAAATACGGACCAGATGTGTGCCAAGTTCAATGGCAACGTCGAGAGGGTTTGCTACATCAACACCAGCGACCCGTAGAACAGGAGCTGGGTCAGGAGAGTATTTACCACTCAATTTCCTCACTTTTTTCCAGACTGCACTCATAGAAGAAGCAGAGGTGATGGTGGAAACATAGTCTCGCCAACAAGTGCGTTTAGCTTCACGGATGACACGGCGAGCGATCGCACGCTTCTGCTTAAAATCAAGAAGTCTCTCAGCGGTTCTATTGTACCGGTACCTGCCCCATGCAGCACGCTTCAAACGTACTGCACGAGCACAAGCGGGAGACCACCAAGGCACGCACTTCTGAGAATGCCTGCCTGAGGTTTGGGGTATAGAATGAGAAGCTGCGGTATAAACTGACGTCGAGAAGATGTGTAGGAGCTCATCAATGGAGGATGAAGAAGGAACCTCACTAAAAGCAGTGAGGTGTGAGTAAAGATCCCAATTTGCCCGATCAAACTGCCAGCGAGGGCTACGGAAAGGTGGTGAATAGGAAGGAGAAGTAAGAATGATCGGAAAATGATCGCTGTCATGTAAGTCTGGTAGAACAGACCAGGTGAAGTCTAGTGCAGTGGAGGAAGAGCAGACTGATAGATCGATGCAAGAGAGAGTATGAGTACGAGGATCAAAATGGGTGGGAGTACCCGTATTTAAAACATGGAGGGGGTGAGAGGCAAGAAAAGCCTCCAACTGAATGCCACGTGAGTCACAATGAGACCCCCCCCAGAGGAAATGGTGGGCATTAAAATCACCAAGTAACAGAAGTGGTGGTGGTAAGGATGAAACAAGAAAGGCAAAGTCTGGGATAGAAAATGCTCGAGAAGGAG
The DNA here is from genome assembly GCF_038502225.1 of Cherax quadricarinatus. Lineage (NCBI taxonomy): Eukaryota > Metazoa > Arthropoda > Malacostraca > Decapoda > Parastacidae > Cherax > Cherax quadricarinatus. The sequence continues at coordinate 15,449,492 of NC_091331.1, read as the reverse complement.
AGAGATATAAAGAACATATTGTAAACCACTTATTCAAGTGGATACGGGCTGCAGTGTAATGCAGCGATGTATGGACAAATAGTTGACAGTACGGAATATCATTGCGTAGAAGAAGGGCACTTTCATTAAAGGTCCCATCTGAGAAAGGATCCGAAGAATACAATAAATTATAGCCTGAGATAGGTTGGAAAACAGCCGAGTTTAATTTTGGTTCTTGTAAGCAAGCACCAACAGGGGAAAACCTGGAAAGCAACATCTGAAGCTCACCCCGATTACCCCTGAGGCCGCGGATATTCCACTGTAAATAGGCCATGATTGGCGATGAAGAAAATATCAGGAATCTGTAGGTAAAGGCACCTACGGACTAGAGGGGTTAGAAAAGTCAACGTGTGGTGGCATTGGAAGATGTTCAAGTAGCGAAGGAACGGAGCGTTGCGAAGAATGGGGTTGTGAAGATGGAGGAGAGGGAAGAGAAGGAACAGGAAGTGAATCAGTGTCCATTGAAGGTTTAGTCTCTGCAATATATTCTGAAATGGCTTCAAGTGTTTCTGAATTCAAAGATGTATGGGAGACCATATTGGAGATAGGAGGAGGAGGGTGAGTAAAGATTGGGACAGTAATGGACTGTACCAAAGTAGAGGGGGAGGGAAAAGTGTAAGGGACTGGAGATGAAGTGTGGGGGGGGACAGAAGAGGCAGAAACCTGGGAGGTGACAGAAGAGGGAGAAACTTGGGAGGGGACGGGGGTGGAAGGCATAGTACGAGGAGGAGGGTGAATCTCCACACTTGTAATAGAGCCAGAGAGAGGGGAAGAACTAGGTACAGAGACTGGAAAGGTAAAGTGTGGAGGCGGAAGGAGGGAAGGAAGGGGCAAAGAAGATTTGAGCAATGTGGATTTTTTGGACTTCTGAGTAGAGGGGCGATTGGTATTAGGTGTCGTACGAGGTCTTGTCGATACTGGGGCTTGTGAGGAAGGACGCGAAGATGTGAGAACAGACTGAGTTGTAGTCGGGACGTCAGAGCCAAGGACAGCAAAAGGATTAGATGCCGTAGTGGCTATGGGAGGGGTAACAACAGAGGAGGCTGCAGAAGATGGGACCCCAGAAGTGGGGGGACGTTTGGAAACACGAGAATAAGAAACACGGGGTAGTCTCCCTTGGAGGCGGAGATGAGTAACTGCCATAGCATAAGGGAGACCTTCTGCCTCTTTGAGGCAACGGATTTCACGTTCATTTAAGTAGACCTGGCAACGGCGGGAGTACGAAGGGTGAGCTTCATTACAATTAAGGCAAGATGGAGGTTGACTGCAAGATGTATTAGAATGGTCGTCGGCACCACAGACTGGGCATTCGGCCATAGATCTGCAATATTTCGCTGGGTGACCAAAACGCCAGCAATTTCTACATTGTTGCGGTGTAGGTATCACCTTTCGAACTTGTAACCGATGTCCCGCGACATATACAGAGGACGGGAGTTCTCGGCTGTCAAAAGTTAAACGAGCCACATTGCAAGGGTAACGTCTCCGCCCCCGGGCAGGAAGGACATAAGTGTCTACTTTGAGGATTGGGAGATCCTGGAGTTCCAGCTGTTCAAAAATGTCATTGCCACATGACTGGAAATTCTGTTGGACTATGGTATGGGGCAGAATGACAGTACCACTACAAGAATTGAGAGAAAGATGTTTTTCAATAGTGATAGGAGTAGTATCGATATTCGAAAGGAGAGAAAGATCATGAGCTTGGGTAGCATTCTGGACAGTGACGATGCGCGTACCGCTCTTGAGAGCGTGAAATGAAATATCTCTGCCAACATGACGCAGGAGCGCTTTGGCAATACTATGGTCAGAAAGGTAGGCAGAAGAAGAAGTTGGTCTTAAAGTAAAGAATTTAGTCCATTGTGTGGTCCGAAACTGAGCGTGGAGAGGGAGTGCTTGACGTGTCGGTCGTTTCCGAGTAGAATGGGAAGGTAACGACGGAGCATCATCAGGAGATTGACGTTGGCGTTTAGGAGTAGGACCGGAGTTGGTCCGGCATGAAATGGGTGGGCGATTCGAAAATTGCCGTACCGTAGAGGGAGAAGCCGGAAGCATAGTCAAAGGAGAGCGGAGTTCAGACAAATCGAAGGAGTCAGTCGAAGCCCCGGTACCTGAAGCGGGTGAGGAAACAGCACCAGCAAGAGGTACAGGGGCATCAGGAGTGTCCGAAGAGTGGTCTAAACACAAGGCAGGGTCAGAATGGGGTGCGGTATCAAGAAGGGGCCCGGGGGTAGTGGTTTCATGGACTAGGGCTGCCATGGTTAGGTTACTCCTTTGCTTTTTGTTTTTAAGAAAAAAAAAGAAAGAAGAAAAGAAAATAAAAACAAAAAAAAGAATAAAAAAAAGGGGGGAGCGGGGAGGAATAGTTCCCAGGAGGAATGAAAGGGCCGGAAATCTCCCTCCGCGCCCAAGAGGACTCGACACCGCTAGTAGCGCAGATGCAGCATGGAACCCGTGCCATACCCTACCCTTCATGCCAGTAAACCAGCAATCCGGGATAGCAACCTCACATCTGCCGAGCTACCTCGGTGGACAAAAGAGAGGGCGGCCGGATATCCGCCACAAAGCATACCTCCTTCAGCCACCACCCCCGGAATCCGAAAGGTGGCTTCCAGAGATACACCCGTCGCCCAAAAGACACCCAAAGCTACTCCGGGATACCGGAGAGGGATCGGGACATCCCTAGGCAATCCAGATTCCACGGCAAACTACGCCACCGCCAAGAAACCTCAACGGAATGGGATCGACCCCGGTGTCCTTTCCCCTACCTAGGAACTAGCGCGCCTGTGGGAGAAATCACGAAGGCTAAAAAGAGGAAGGGCAAAAGGGAGGGGTGAGGAGGAGGAGGAGGAATGGAAAAAGGGGAGGATGGGGAGGATGGGATAGGGGAGGGGAGAATGGGGGGTAATTAGGTTCGGTCTGAGGAAGAAGACCGACAGGGCTAATTCCTCAGACCAAGAGCCTCTTCACCACGCCAAGGAGCCCCCCTTGAAGAGGAAAGTTGGTGTAATAAAGCTGTTGCTGACAAAAAATCAGTAGTAGTCTGCATCAAAGGTGGTTAACATTATTATTATTATTATAATCAAAAAGAAGCGCTAAGCCACAAGGACTATACAGCAAGGTGGTTAACAGCATATAAAAAAAAAAAAAAACCTTCCTTGAGGGGATTGGGATGTTATACAGCACCTAGGGAAATAGGAGGCAATCAGGTTCCATTCATGGAAGGCAAGATCAGATCAGGTCCAATTCCTAGGATTAAGTGCCCCTCACCATCAAGGAGCTTCCTTTTTAAGCACACATTACAATCCCAGCAGTATTTTCCTGCTGCCAAGATATTTTGTGTGCACGGTGCAGTCCTATTCTTTTGGTCGTCATATATGAGTCACAGAAATTGAGGATGAATTGTCTAAACCCACCCAAGATAAAACTATATTTTTCATTCTGAAATCTATTTCTGCATTAGTACATTCACTAAGGAATGCTAAATTCATTGAAAGCATATAGCAATCGAGGAAAAGGAGGCATTATTATTATAATAAAAAAGAAGCGCTAAGCCACAAGGCCTATACAGCTGAAAAGGAGGCAACCATTTGATCCATGAAAAGGGATAATAGTGTGAAGTGCCCCCATACCAGCATCAAGAGACCACCCTCAAGAAAACAATCATGAATGCAAAGAAAGTGAAACTATTTTATTTCACCCTCTGCAAACTACATCCATAATTTATTCATCAAATTTAGGCAGAAGGGTAAATAATCAAATACAGTATTTTATGCTGAGAGTCTGGGTTCTAAAATTCGGCACTCTATATTCAAGGGAATGTGCTAACATGTAAGAGTTATACATAGCCTGATTAAGGAGAGGTAATCAGGACTGAACCAAGAATAGGATAGCTCAACATTTTTGCGATTATATCCACAGGGTAACACAAAATCCATAGGGATCATACAGTGCCATAGGGAATGGAAGGCATTCAGACTTGATTCAAGGAACTAGAGCACAAGTAAAATTCCTTAGATTCCAAGCAAGAGCCCTCCACTAGCACTAGGATAAAAAGTACCCTCATTTTTTTTAAGAGTACGCTACAGAAGCACCAGCAAAGTGCAAAACCTGTAGAGATCACAAATCACCTTGAGAAATCAAAAGGAAATCGGGTTCAATCCAAGGAAGGGGAGGTCAGTTCAATTTCTTCAACTGAGAATCCCTTTGCAGTATCAAGGAACCTCCCTTTAGAAGGGCAGGGGGAGAGACCCTCTTTATAATTAATGGGTAGCACTAAATCTGTCATTCACAGCACATAATGTTATAATAAAAACTAAGCGCTAAATCACCAGGGTCATACAGCACTTACAACGCATAGTGCGTGCCCAGAGTTGACAATCTCTGATGATAACTGGCATTAAATACTGCAAGTTCGCAGGGGCATGAGTTTTCACAACAAAGTAAACAGGAAAGATTTTCTCCAGCATAAGGGCTAAATAAAACTATTACAGAATTATCTATGCTTGACATAGCATCAAGAGTAAAATCAAAATCTAAGACATTTAAGGATAGAAACTTCCTGAGAGGGGATTAAACTCAAAAGGCAACTAAAGCATGGGGAATCCTATGAGAACAGCAGAAAGTTTCCAGGACAATCAAGACAACTATTTATTGCTATATAACACACTGCATCACTTCATTAGAACTGTTATCCAGGACAATACAAAGAGGAGCATTAAATCACTTTACACAAGTCATACATCTGGAGGAAAGGGAAGCACTTAGGCTTGATTCAAGGAAGGTGAGGACATTTCCTTGCATTGACGGGTAGCAAATGAGAATTGAAAAGTAATCATATTTAACCTGAGGAAAACGCAGGTTGTGCCAGTTCCTTGGATCGAGTGATTCACTAGCAAAATGACATACACCCACCCATTTAAGGGTGCAAAATAACTATGAAATTAAGTGCTAAACCTGAAAGGTAGGATGTACGAGAATAAGAATGTGCAAAAGGTAGGAGAGAGGGGCAAGAGTGTGACATGGTAGGGAAAGTAGGCAGGGAAGAGCATAATAGTAAAATCTAAATTAAAGTCGGTGCAACAGGTTAGTTTGTTCAAAAGTCAGAAACATTGGAAATGAAATCTGCATGCCCACTGATGGAACAGGACAATCTGTAAGATATGGTAGACTGGCAGTGTGACAGCAGTCCACAAAATGAGGCACCAGGTGTTTTTCCATGAGGTATCTGTGTGTAAATTGTATGTCAGATATATAGCGAAGTGTGTGTCGTCTCCCAAACATGACTCAGTTGCAAAAAATTAAATCAAGGGCATCCTGATTATAGAGTAGGCCTACAGGTCTGCCCATCCACCTTGTCTGGAGATGCACACTTCATTTATTTATTCACAAGGAAGCGTTACACCGCTAGGAATAGATTTTTACATAACCACACAAAGCTGCTTTGAGCTGCCAGCATCAATTTGCCACTCATTATAAACCTATCCAAACAAATTTGCTGACATGTTACACAATGTTTACACTATACATTACTAAAAAGTTACATACCACCATCCAAAAGATACACACTCAAGGATCTATGGCACATGAGCCTTCAATGTTCATGTAGCACATGGGAAGTGGTAGGGTTGCCCTGCAGTCCAGTCCCACACCAGGCAGCTGCTATAATTAATCATGCTGGTGTTAGTAACTCAGGTCCTGATGAGCCTGGCTTATCAGGACCTAACCTGAACTTATCAAGGTCCCTCTTGAAGATGGTCTGATGGTTATTATATATGAAGGGTGTTAGTCTTGGCCCATTTACACTTAACGAATTATTCCTTAGTGTGTTTTGTACAAACTTTGTATGTCCTCTGAAGCCTGGGGTTGGCTATAGAAAGTATTGATGAATCAGCACTGGCCCCTGCCTTCAAAGGGCTAACAAGAATGGGAAAACATGTAACAAGCTTTTATCTGCAGCTGTGCTCCATTGGCATGGAAGCCCAGGCCAGTGTAGCCTGTAGTATCAACAGATGCTTCACCCCACCAGAAAAAGATAGATGACCATGAAGTTTTTACCTCTATATTAACAAGTTTCTTGTCAGGGAAAGAAAATGCATTCTGCTTAAACTTTACTTCAACAATGAAGTTAAATATTCTTAATTTTGGCTACCATGTGGGACAAGGCAAGCAATAAATCATACCAACACATTAAGCTTGCAGCCTCAGTTATTTTCTGCTATTAAAAACAAGAGATTCCATAGGGTCAGTTACTATATTTAGGGGAAGCACTAAACCTGTTGAGGTCATACAGTACTTGGGAGATGATAATTTGATCCAGAAGAAAAAATCCAATATCTTGGATGAAGAATATACCAGCATCAAGGCACCTCCCTCATGGAGAGCCCATAGGAGTAAGAAATTGTTCCCTTTTAAACTTTCTTACAATCTAATTATTGTTGAGGTTGCTATCTCAAGTTATACTGTTACCGGTGTAATAAAGGTTATTGATGTATCGTTTATTATTAAAATGTTAACTTTATACCACATCCCTTTTTTTTTTATCAAATGCAAAACCATCTGCTTTCATAATTATTTTATATAAAAAGTACACAATTATTTCGACTGGCTTAACTTCTCTATAAAATATATTTTTCAGATCAATTACAGATTTTCAAACATGTAATATACATATAATATAACTAATGTGTTTTATCCTGAATATTTAGAACAAAATTCACTAAACATGTATAATGGTCTCATTTCCAATATTTTTACTAAATAATTTTATAGAAGACAGGCAACAAGACAAATTTTTCCATGTTTGAGCATTTTGCAACCCTGACCTTTCTTTTCTTGTACTACTTATTAGCTTGAAGTCTATTTTCACAAATGAAGTAATTAAGTATATTATACAATATTACACATTTAATCAGGTTAAATTGACCCACGTTCATTTCATTTGTACCTATTGTTACAGTATTTTGGAGGGTAGTGTAAAAACAAGCATTCATGATCTTCATAACGTAATAGAATTCCTCATGAGATATGAATATAACCCATGCAAAATTTTAAAGTTGTTTGCCATGATTTTCCTTTCTCAAAATGGAGTTCAATTAGTGGGAGCCAATCACCTTGCAAGAAACTGCACAAGAAAGCTGAAGTTAAAAGGTTTCAGCAATTCTTGGAATTTAGTGCATATAAGAAGACTCCATTATGGACAGTTGAAATATAAACAGCAAAGGTGATAGTAATGACAAAGTGTCAAGCAAAGCCCTCAATATCCGAGATACCACAGTTTCCACTAATATTGAGAGGCTGTGGTGTAGGGAGACTCATGGTTATCATTAGGAGAGCAGATGAGCACTGCAGAAGTTGGTGTCTGAAGGAAGGGTGGGAAAAAGAACAAGAATTAGAGTAGATATGTAGGCTTTATGTGGTCAACCAAGCACCTCTACAATGAAATACAAATACAGCCAAGTAGTAGTAGTAGTAGTAATAGAATGGAACAGTGATATGACTAACACACCAAGTAGTAGTACACAAGAGTGGTACATTTACAAACACATATAAGAGAAATGTATGCAGGATCAAGTGATAGTAGATACGGCTGGTACAGGAGGCAGGATAGTGGCTAGAGTTTCTAGAGACATGGCCAGGTGACACTAGGGAACTAACTTGGAAACACTTGGCATAATAGCTATAAAATTTTAGTCAATAATGGCTCAGGAGTTACCAAAAAAGTATGATGTATATAATATATATATATATATATAATATATATATATACATACACAATATACACACGTATCTATAAATCATCTTCAACAAATAGGCCGTATCCCACCAAGGCAGGGTGGCATAAATATACATGTATATTTCTTTATACATGTTTGTGTGTGTGTATGTATATATATATATATATATATATATATATATATATATATATATATATATATATATATATATATATATATATATATATATATATATATCTGAATATATGTAAAATAAATGTTAGGTGAAGCTTTTAGTGAGTTTTGGTCAAAAATACATTGTAAATTAAAAGTATTTAAATCATTGTCAACAAAACTATAATATATCAATATTTTTTTTTAAAGTCCAAT
>NC_091331.1:15406354-15433854 GCF_038502225.1 Cherax quadricarinatus | reverse complement strand
GCTTCCCAGACATGGGATTGCATCTGTTGTTTCAGTAGATGTCATGTGGGAGTGGCACCAGGTTCAAGCCCTACTGATAAGTTTGGAAGATTTTAAAATACAAGTCTTAAGTGGCTTAAATTTTGCAAACTATAAATTTCTTCATTTTACACATTTCAGTTTGTGCAATTTATCAGCTTAAAATTAAACTACTTGCAGTTTTAGGGCAAAACCTGGGGAGCACATCTGAATGATAATCATAGATACAATTGCAAGAGTAGTAAAGTATACAAGTTGGTTACATCGAAGCAGTGGGAAAAAAGAGAAAATTACACACTTCTAAGAAATATTACAATATCAGAGGAGTAATAAAGGTACTTTGTTCCCTCCAAATACAAGTATGAGGCACAAAACTTCTAGGCCTTTTTCTCAAGTGTTTCGGTGAACATTTGAAACAGCTCAGTGGATGTCGTGTCAGCGGCCATACTGGGAAGTGTGTGCAGAGGCGGGATAACCCTCATTAGTCTAATGAATCAACTGGGCTGTGGCCTTTGCGATGGTCTCCAGAAGAGGGCCGACGCAGGGCAAGATGCCGCCTCTAAGGGAAATTGAATTAGAATGGTGCAGTGAGACCCTTGAGTTTAACTTGAGAAAGAGACCATCAGCTAGATTGAATCTTCTAAAATGGAGAATGTAGATGACGTTCTTTTACTTTCATCATGACATACACGTGATTTAAACAAGAAATACAAGTTCTACACATGTAGATGTAAAAATAGTTGCTTGACTGCACCCTAGGAAGTTGGAGTAGGTCGAATTCATTAATACAAGGACGCAGCAGGTCTAGGCAGAGAGTACAGGGTACAACATATCCTCACGCTACCACATCAGTAAAGTTTCTCTTCACATTACCACATCAGTAAAGTATGTCCGAGCTGACCAATGACCGAAGTGTGCCACACTGTGAATATCACATAGAAAGGCACCACAGTTGTACAAAAATAGTCTCTGAAACTGATATGTGCAAATTAGTGTTTACTAGCCTTCCCAGTGTGGTCCAATTTTTTCAGTTAATCTGGTGTTACGCAATGATCTTAACAGAACACTCTCATCCAAGCTCATAATCAGCTTTACAAAAAATACTTCAAACTACACTACTTGGCAAACATGCCCAGAATGACGAGTCAGTAACTCACTTCTAGGTCTTTGAGTAATTGTATAGACCTTGTGTACCACACTAGATGCCTAAGAAGTTTTTCTGGGATTGTCTTGTCGCAAGTTTCAGACAGATGGGACACTAGTGTTGGGTTGTCAGGGAGGGGGGCAGGGGCACCTCCTTTTCCTAATTTAAAGCCCTGTAGAAATACTGCTAGGTGACCTTTCTAGGAATGAAAGCACAGGAAGAGAGAATAAAGACCTTAATATCCCTACTTACAAAAAAGTATGTTTGGGTATAAAGGGAGAAAGGGGGAACCCCTCCCCCCTCCTGGCATGAGGGGGGTGATGGGAAGCAGACAGTTAGCAAGTGATGATGGGAATGCTACGGTGCACTGCCTTGCCCTTCAGCAACCAGCTATGAGATACTGCCAACTTCCTGGGTGCATGGCTCAACCTTTGTGCTTCTTGCATTTTTTTTAGGTAATTTTTGGATAAATAACAAATAATACTTTGTATATCATCATTAATAAAAGCTAATTAAATTTCCTATCAGCTACATACACTGAACAACAATTAATGAATGCCACGACATGGGGGAGGGGGGGGAGAGAGCCCACCCACAGACTGGCCAGGTGGCAGAGAGGGGTGGGGGAGGAGCCCGCTCAGGTACAGTCCGCTCACTGCCCCTAGCTAACGTGCTACCTTAGGCAAACCTTGGGTTAACTCAATTGTCAACAAGTTAGCACAAGGTAAACCTGAGTCAATATACCTTAGGAATACTTATGGGCAGCTTGTAATTAAATTCCACAAGTAGCTTCATAAGTAGACTCCACTAAGTCACCTACACTCACAGCTACAGCTGCAGTCTCCTCTGGTTACCCTCATCAGGGACCAAATGACCAACTACTGCTCGTTACAACCACGAACCTTCAATCCCACACGCTGCTCAAGGTACAGGAGGACAATAATAATTGGCATCAGCTGTTCCAGTTACTGCTTGTATTAAAACTGGGCACAACAACCACAGCCCCTGTCTGCCTACCCTACAAACATTGGAATCATCGAGCAAATGGTAAAGAAGACATTTTCAAAGTTGGAATGATCAAGAGAAAAATCCCAGACGGAAAAGTTGATCAAGAAAAGGACTGATATCAGTTTACACTTTGGAGACGTCAAAAATGCAAAAATATATGCTTTCATAACACTGACATTGTGAGATAAATTACCATATTAACACTTCTATAATAGGTCCTCCATTTTGTCCGAAAATATGAATTGTGAGAATTTTATTGGCTACTTTTCATTAATAATTATAATTTAGCCTCATCTCTTCTCCCCAAATTTCAATTATTCTTAAACAATCTAGCTCTAACATGTATCACTTGCAAAACACTTAAAATAAAAAGAGCTACCATGTTTTAAAAAGAATCAATTCTGGCTCATGCTAGCTGAGGTTTAACACTACGTCCTTGGCAATCTCAGAGAGCACGAGGAACCACTGCTATAATACTAGTATCAGAGGTCTACTCTCACCCACGACTGGGGTAAGACCACCCCTAATACTGTGTAAACCTTCACCTTACATACAAAAGACATTCAGGCTGTCCGGCAGAATTTACTTGTAGCAAAATGTACAGAGGTATTGGTCACCCAAATACCCAAACCATGTGTGGGTACACAAAATAAAATTAAAACTCCAAATTGAGTTCCATTGGCTAAATTGTTTCTCTTCCTGAATTAGCTCATTTATCATCTCTCTCACTTGTACGTAATTATTTCTAGGTCCTGCCTCCTTACAGTGTAACACATTTGGTTAAGCTAGGTATAATTATATTAATAAAAATGCCATGCCCTTAAGGTAAAAAAGTGCCGGTTCCATCCAGGTTGCCGGCAAGTGGGATAAATTAACCCTGGGATTCAATTTCCTTAGGACTTCTCCTCAGGGTTTACTTGGCCCTGGTATGTTTAGTCCCTGCAGTTGTTTGACCCCAAGGGTGGTACCCCTTAACCTGCTGTGATGGTTGGGCAGTTTAGATGGTGCTCTTGCTGAAACTCACACGTAGGTGAGATGAATCGCTCAGCTGGAAGTTATGCATTTTCTGAAAATTTAAAAAAATAAATACACTGAGTATATTTTTGTCATCATGATTCTAAAAACATTGAAATAAAACCAAAGATTTCAGAACTGTAAGAATTTTATAGAAAGTACTAAACCCCTGGGGAAAATATGACTCTACACAAGGACATCCAGGGTACACCTATTTAACATAAATACTACTACTAGTACAAACACCACCACATTGTTACAATAACCTGTAAAAGTTTAACTTAAATTATCAGTCAAAAGATTCCTAGGATTTTTGAGGTTCCTACAGGCACCCCAGTGTAAAAAAATATAAAGGATGAGCTACAGGCAATGAATTAGAAGGTGCTCTACAGTCAACAGCTTGCTACAAGTCACAGAAGAGAGGGCAGGAGTACCTGCAAGCAGCTGGATAAGGGTGGTGCACATTTGAGTCTCACTCAGTACTGTTGAGCAGACTTCAGGATGTACATGTTTATAGAGGGGCCACATATACATATCAGATCACTTTTTAGTTGTAGCTACAGTGAGAGTAAAAGGTAGATGGGTAACAAGGAAAATGGAAGTAGCAAGTAAGAGAGAGAGAGATGAAGGTTTATGAACTAGAGAAGGAGGCAGTGAGGGAAAGATATAAACAATTATTGGAGGATAGATGGGCTAGTGAGAGTATAGGCAATGGGGTAGAAGATATATGGGGTAAGTTTAACAATGTAGTGTTAGAGTGTTCAGCAGAAGTTTGTGGTTACAGGAAAGTGGGTGCAGGAGGGAAGAGCAATTGGTGGAATGAAGAAGTAAAGAGAGTAGTAGGAAAGAAAAAGTTAGCAAATGAGAGGTTTTTACAAAGTAGAAGTGATGCAAGGAAGGAGGAGTATATGGTGAGAAAGAGAGAGGTTAAGAGAGTGGAGATGCAATGTAAAAAAAAGAGCAAATGAGAGAGTTATATCGAGAAGATAGAGGAATTGTTAGATGTTGAAGATAGGAAAGCTGTGATTTCATGTATAGGGCATGGAGGAATAACATCTTGTAGGAGTAAGGAAGAACCAGTTGTGAGTGTGGGGGAAGTACGAGAGGCAGTGGGTAAAATGAAATGGGGTAAAGCAGCTGGGATTGATGGGATAAAGATAGAAATGTTTAAAGGAGGTTGGGATATAGTTTTGGAGTGGTTAGTGCTTCCATTTAATACATGTATGGAAAATGGTAAGGCACTTAGGGATTGGCAGAGAACCTGCATAGTTCCTTTGTATAAAGGCAAATGGGACAGAAGTGTGTGTAAAAATTATAGGGGAACAAGTCTGTTGAGTATACCTGGTAGTGTATGGTAGAGTTATTATTAAAAGAATTAAGAGTAGGACAGCAGATGAACAAGGAGGCTTTAGGAAGGGTAGGGGGTATGTAGACCAAGTGTTTACAGTAAAACATACAGGTGAACAGTATTTAGATAAGGTTACAGAGGGTTTTGTGACAGTTGTGGATTTGGGGAAGGCATATGATAGGGTGGATAGGGGGACAATGTGGCAGATGTTGCAAACGTACGGAGTAGGAGGTAGGTTATTGAAAGCAGTCAAGAGTTTTCACGAGGATAGTGAGGCTCAAGTGGAGTATATAGGAGAAAGAGAGATTATTTCCCAGTAAAAGTAGGCCTTAGACAGGGATGTGATGTCATCATGGTTGCTTCATATATTTATGGATGGAGTTCTAAGAGAAGTGAATGCTCAGGTGTTGGCAAGAGGTGTGGGGTCAAAAGAATCTAACACAAAGTGGGAGTTGTCACTGTTGCTCTTTGCTTTTGGGAGATTCTGAAGAGAAGTTGCAGAGGTTGATGGATGAGTCTGGTAGGGTATGTAAATGGAGGAAATTAAGTGAATATAGGAGAGAGATTGGTGGATGAATTTGGTAGGGTGTGCAAAAGAAGAAAGTTAAAGGTGAATACAGGAAAGAGTAAGGTTATGAGGATAACAAAAAGATTAGGTGATGAAAGATTGAATATCAGATTGGAGGGAGAGAGTATGGAGGAGGTGAACGTATTCAGATATTTGGGAGTGGACGTGTCAGCGGATGGGTCTATGAAAGATGAGGTGAATCATAGAATTGATGAGGGAAAAAGAGTGAGTGGTGCACTTAGGAGTCTGTGGAGACAAAGAACTTTGTCCTTGGAGGCAAAGAGGGGAATGTATGAGAGTATAGTTTTACCAACGCTCTTATATGGGTGTGAAGCGTGGGTGATGAATGTTGCAGCGAGGAGAAGGCTGGAGGCAGTGGAGATGTCATGTCTGAGGGCAATGTGTGGTGTGAATATAATGCAGAGAATTCGTAGTTTGGAAGTTAGGAGGAGGTGCGGGATTACCAAAACTGTTGTCCAGAGGGCTGAGGAAGGGTTGTTGAGGTGGTTCGGACATGTAGAGAGAATGGAGCGAAACAGAATGACTTCAAGAGTGTATCAGTCTGTAGTGGAAGGAAGGCGGGGTAGGGGTCGGCCTAGGAAAGGTTGGAGGGAGGGGGTAAAGGAGGTTTTGTGTGCGAGGGGCTTGGACTTCCAGCAGGCATGCATGAGCGTGTTTGATAGGAGTGAATGGAGACAAATGGTTTTTAATAATTGACGTGCTGTTGGAGTGTGAGCAAAGTAACATTTATGAAGGGATTCAGGGAAACCGGCAGGCCGGACTTGAGTCCTGGAGATGGGAAGTACAGTGCCTGCACTCTGAAGGAGGGGTGTTAATGTTGCAGTTTAAAAACTGTAGTGTAAAGCACCCTTCTGGCAAGACAGTGATGGAGTGAATGATGGTGAAAGTTTTTCTTTTTCGGGCCACCCTGCCTTGGTGGGAATCGGCCGGTGTGATAATAAAATAAAGGAGAGAGTAAGGTGATGAGGATAAAAAAATTAGATAACAAAAGACTGGATATCAGACTGGAGGGAGAGATGATGGAGGAGGTGAATGTTTTCAGATATTTGGGAGTGGATATGTCAGCAGATGGGTCTATGAAAGATGAGATGATTCATAGAATTGTCAAGGGGAAAAGGGTGAGTGGTGAATCAAGGAGTTTGTGGAGAAAAAGAACTTTATCCATGGAAGCAAAGAGGGGAATGTATGAGAGTATAGTTATATGGGTGTGAAGCATGGGCGGTGAATGTTGCAACAAGAAGGCTGGAGGCAGTGGAGAGGTCATGTCTGAGGGCAATGTGTGGTGTGAATATAATGCAGAGAATCCGTAGTTTGGAGATTAGGAGGAGGTGCGGGATTACCAAAACTATTATCCAGAGGGCTGAGGGGGGGTTATTGAGGTGGTTCAGACATGTAGAGAGGCTGGAACAAACAGAATTTGAGTGTATAAATCTGTAGTGGGGGGAAGGCGAGGTAGGGGTCGGCATAGGAAAGGTTGGAGGGAGAGGGTAAAGGTTTTGTGTGTGAGAGGCTTGGAATTCCAGCAAGCATGCATGAGCGTGTTAGATAGGAGCGAATGGAGACAAATGATTTTTAGAATTTTACATACTTTAGTATGAGCAAGGTAACATTTATGAAGGGATTCTGGGAAACTGGCAGGCCAGATTTGAGTCCTGGAGATGGGAAGTACAGTGCCTGCACTCTGAAGGAGGGGTGCTAATGTTGCAGTTTTATAACTGTAGTGTGAGTGTGCCTCTGGTAAGACACTGATGGAGTGAATGATGATGTTTTCTTTTTGTTGGGCCACCCTACCTTGGTGGGAAATGGCCAATGTGTTTAAAAAAAGAGTAACATGTGGAACAAAGACCATGTCCCATCAAACCCTATATATCTTGTTGCACATCTCTAGCACCTACCTGCCACTTCTTAGGCATGTTGTATGTGGTCTATGAAATTGTCCAAGAGGAAAAAAAGTGTGATAGAGCAAGCTCAATAAACAATAAACCCTCTTACAAAAGGACTTCACAAAACATGGTTTTGTTGCAAAGCAATTAATGGAGTGCAACTAAAAGTTTTGACAAATATGCAAAAACCTCAGATATTATGCAACAAAATACATTAATGGTTCCCAATGGGCAAGGAGACAAGAGTGAGTGGGACAAAGAGGACAAAGAGACAGAAAAAGAAGAGAAGAATGAGGCAGGAATAGTAGAAGTAGGGACAAGGAAAGGAGAGTAGAGCATAGTTTTGCCCAACAAGTTGATTGTAAATTCTTTGTTTCAACGGTTACGAATATCGGTAAGAATATCATAAATAATATGTAATATGGATGTTGAATAATACTAATGAAACTCATGCTGAATTAAGGCCAATTTTTGACATGCAATTAAAAAAATACACATTTAATTTTGGTTAAGAACAGATTTAGATGTTTTGAATCAAACAAGAGAACAATGCCTGCAAGAGACCTTAATGCTAGTAGAAGACTGCTGGAATTGGAGCATCACAAAAGCTTTGAGAGCTTGGGATAAATGATAATGGGGGACCACTAAATCAAGTTGTGTTTCAAAAGAAGATAAGTATGCATACAAAGTATGATTAAAAGAGCATTAGATTAGCATACTAGACCACATACTGGTGAATGAAAGATTAAAGGTTAGACTTAAGGACATGATGAGGTAAGTGATTTTTAGGCCCAAATACTTACAATGAGTGCACCAATGGCTTCTTCTACTGAACCCAGCTGAATCAGTGCCATCTTCCTATCCTTACTGAAATAATTAAAAAATCATTTTCTTAACAGTTCATGTTGTAGTATTTAATATTACCATAATTACAATATCATAACTTCATAAATAAAAAATTATCACACTATAAATTTTGTTCTTAATTAACCCTTACACTGTTGGTGACGTATAGATATGGCTTACAAGCCAGTGTTGGTGACGTATTAATGCGTCAAATTATAGCGGCTTCAAATCTAGCGAGAGAAAGCTGGAAGACCTACATGAGAAAGAATGGGTATGCATGGTCAGTGTGTGCAGAATAAAAAAAAATCAAGGAGGCCACAGTGCATTGTGAGAGTCCTAATTCAGTACGCCTTGTTCATCCATGCTTAGCGGTAAGGAAACCGTCACTCCCGGCGAATTGGGACTCTTCCCAAGTGACTTATTTTCATGTGGGTGGTGGGGAAGACAGCATGGTTGGTGGAGAAGGCAGTGTGGGTGATGGGAAAGGCAGCGTGGGTTGGTGTAAACATGTTTTGTAATTGTAAACAATATAACAACAGTACTTGTGCAGTTATTGTATTGTGTACAATGAGTGGATATACATATATACATTATATTGGTCTCACAGGCCACAAAAGTTACTTGACAAAATAAAATATTAGAAAAGAAAAATTAGAATAAAAGTAAAAATAATATTATCGAGTGAGCGGCAGTAGCCGATGTTGCTGTAAGCGGTTCACTTTGTCAACTTCACGCCTCTATCTCGGTAAGTACTGATCGCCATTTTGTTTTCTTTTAAAAAATAAGAAAAATATTCTTAAGATTTTGGTAAGAAATTTTTTTTTTTTTTTTTAATATTTTTTTGACACTGAAAGCAAGTTTGTGATCAGGGGCTTCGACAGTGAAAGGGTTAAAAGTGAACTGCAAAATATACAGGCAGGCTCCACTTACACAGCAGGTTAGGTTCTGGGCTACTGCTGTAAAGCAAAAATCGCTGTAAGATGAAACAGACTTTTTTTCACTTTCAAATGCATATAAAAGCCTGATAACATTTACACTATCATATATTATGTGACCGATAAAGCTAGGATTAACAAATGCATAACAGTGCACAAATTACAGTGGACCCTTGGTTGTCGAGTGGACTAGTTGTCGAACAAATCAGTTTTTGGACGAGGATTTTGGTCCTGGTTTTCATACATGGTCTTGGCTGTTGACCGACAACGCTCGGATCACACAATCACAAGAGTCCACAACATGGGTCTCAGTATAGTGACTAACATGCATGCTGTAAACATCTCTTGAGCTCTTGCTGTGTATCTTGTGAAGGTAATGAAACCAAAAGTATGAAATTTAATGGAAACTTATGGAATTACGCTATCTCGAAGTTAGTAGTCTCGGCGATATTTACACATCGGCGATTTCGTCCACTTTGAGCCCTATTTTGGGCCAATTCCATTGTTCTATTCAACCAAATTCACAGCTATTCCATTAGAACTCCTTTTATTCTACTGAGTACAAGAAACTGTCCATATACCTATTTCAACTACCTAATCAAGTGATCTGAAATCAGTAATTTGGCCAATTTCAAACAAAATTCAAGAAAGGCTAATTTCAAAATAGGGTCCAGCATAAACAATGCAGGCATTCCTGGCACTAAAATAACATTTTATCTCTTCATTAGTAACGTCTCCAGGCCCCTCCTATATTACACTTGCTTTTCATTTTGAATCTTTATTCACAAAATATGGAAGATTTACTGTTATTTAGACTACTGCAAAATTGTACAAATAATATCCTAGCATTCATGAATGCATATTAGACCCATCAGTTGATGTGTATTGGACATATGAAGTGATTTCTTTACTCTTGAACATCGGTAAAAAGCAAACATTTCCGTTACCCTGAGCTCAATTTTAAGCTACTTTTAGTCTTTAAACTATTGAAAATCATCTAAATTTCTGTAATATATCTTTCATTCTATCAAATGAAACCAAGAAAACGAGGATACAACCATAAATACCATACAAAAATACACCGCAAATTTGCTGTTTTAAACCAAACACAAGGTAGCCTTTTTCTTTTTTCCTCTTGCACTGCGTGCTGCAGGATTTTTTTATACTGTGCACATTGACCAAGCAGACCCATTCTCTTGCATGCAGGCCTACCAGCTTTCTCCCGAAAGACTTATAGCCGCTAAATTTTGCCATTAGCTTTCCTCTGACAGGTAAGAGGCAGTTAAATTTTCATTTACCATATAGTATTTAAGTTAAATTTACATATAGTATTAATTTTTACAGTTTCTGTGAGCTGTATAATTTTATACACTGTTTTATGTAGTTGGTAGCACATTATTATTAATAAATTATTATGTCATTTTTGGTCTGGAACAGATTAATTTTATTTACATTATTCTTTCTGGAAACATCGGTTTGGTTATCAACCATTTTGGTTGTTGAACTGACATATGGAACAAATTAAGTTCAACAACTGAGGTTCCACTGTACTTACCTTAAAATATTTGTATTCTTAGCTTATAGTGAGTGATGAATAAATTTATTGTAGGAAATCTGAATAAACGAAGAATGGGTATAATTGAAAACTGCTGCACTAGTGAAACGCTGTAAATTGGGGCCCTCCTGTATATCAAACCTCGCATACAATAATAATATTAAAGAAGACAACAAACTTACGGGAAGAACTTGAATGCCTTGACAGAAGCGCCAGCATGAGTGAAGGCCTCCTTGATTTGTTCCTCATCAACAGTGGGTGGGATGTTAGACAAATGCAAAGTAGCACTTGGGGGATAAATATTCTGTAAAAAGCAACAAATGCATTTGGTAAATGGGAATTGTAAAGCAAATCCTCTTATATTTGTTTCTACATATAACTAACTCACCAGTCAAGTTACTGATGCCACAAAAGACAATAATTGCTAAACCATGATTTACACAGAAGGCATCATTATCCTTATGTACCTGATAATTCTTGGAACCTGGCTTCTTGAAGCGGTGGAGAGGAGAGTTGCAATAGTCCTTGGTTAGACCAGCATCTGGTTGACCTTCCTTGGGAAGCTGCACAGTCTGATGCTTGCTCAAAGTCACTCGAATCTGTTTGCCCCAAGTCTTCATCTTATCCAGGTGAGAGATGGCTGCAGAATACACAAATATTAAAATTTAAGTGTCTGATATATAAAACTTCTATACACTTAATTCAATTGAAGGATAACAGAATAACATTCATTAGCTCTACACAGATACATCTCAACACATTTAAACTGTAAAATGTGGGAGACCTAAAAAAGTGTAAACACCAAGGGGTTAAAAAAAAAAAATGTTATTTTTAAGTGTTACAGTGTGGTGGAAAAAATGATCATATGTCGGGACTAAACAAATATGCACAATATCTAACGATATGTTAAATTTTTAAGAAGAATTTTTTCTAATTTCTACTGACTGCTTTTTGTTTTCTAATGCTAAGTAGTACAAAGAAATCTTGTGCTATCACAACTGCTTCAAATTGTAACAGTTTATAAAACATGGAAATAAGTCACGTCGTTTCACTTTACTGGATTATCCACAGAAAAATCTACATACTGTAGTATCGTTATTAACCCGTTAACTGTTCAAACATAGATCTACATTCTTACCACTAGCACTCCAAACATAGATCTACGTTTTATTTTTCCTGGCTTCAAATTTGGTGTGATAGGCCTGAGCAGCCTAGATACGAAAGAATGGGTCTGCGCACTCAGTGCGCGCCTTATGAAAAAAATTGGCAACGCCTGGATACCACCAGTTATATTCAGTGCAATCTTGGGGCATCATCATGGCACATCCTCATGATTTACTCATACCTCGTCGTACCAACACTCTTATTCGAGAAAAGTGGTATAGAACGCAAGTTAGTGGATTTGACACCGACGTGGCCGCTAATGATCAAGGAATTAGTGAAAATATCGACAATAACCCAAACGACCCTCAGCCCATCACCTCTGGGGTGGCCAGTGTGGCCATGCCAGACCCCCAGCCAAGCACTTCTGGGATGGCCAGTGTGGCCACACAAGACCCTGGGCCAAGCACCACTGGAGTGGCCAGTATTACTACCCATAGGCAACTACGCAAAAAGAAACCATCATTTCCTCGTGCTTTCAGTGATAGTGAAAGTGATGATGAGATTGATGTATGCCAATAGAGGATTCGTCTACTGATAGTGATATTCATTATTCACCAGTGAAGTGTACTTTTAGGTGTCATAGCCTGCATTCAGGTAGTTTGCCATATGCAATCCCCAAGGGTCGTGGCAGGTCACGATCCAAAACCCCGGCCACTGAGAGTGATAATGGAGAATATGCAGGGATGGAGGAAGAGGTGGTGGTGGGCACGGTGCCTGGAGCACATGGCGCAGTGGGTGGACAAACAAAGGACCGCCCGGCACCCCCTCAGCAATGTGCTGCCTCCATTTCTGTCCCCCCTCCTGCTCCCCCTCGCCCCATGCCACAGGTCCACCTTGCACCATGTGACCATGAGTGGAACTGGACACAAAGTATATTCGTGCCACAACCTTTTGATTTTGATGCGTGTGGCAGTGGCATCCTTCCAGAATGTCCCATAACGAATGAGTCTACAGAGTTAGACCTTTTCAAGTTATATTTTGACGAGCCTCTAATGAGCTTGATAGTGACCCAGATGAAAAATTATTACAGCTATATCATGGACAACACAGCAGTTGCAGAATCGTCACGGCTGTGTAGGTGGAAAGATACAACTGTGGTTGAAATGTATTTATTCCTCGCCACTGCCATGCTTATGCCACATACATATAAGCAAAATATAGCACAGTACTGGTCCACAGACTACTTCATCAGTACTCCTGTATTCCGTGACCTCCTTCCCTGCAACAGATTCACTCTGTTGCTATGAATGTTGCATTTCTCAGACAGGAATAGGCCCAACAGAAATGGCCTATACAAAATCCGGGAAGTGTTTATGTATATGAAGCAGAAATTCAGTGCATACTTTTATCCTTTCAAGAACATTGTTGTCGACGAGTCCTTGATTCTGTTCAAGGGACGCCTGTCATTCAAGCAATATATACCGAACAAACGTAATCGCTTTGGTATAAAACTTTTTGTTATGTGTGACTGTGTGAGTGGTCTTGTGTTGGATGTCACTGTCTCAACCGGGAGAAACACTCAATGATGACAGACGGATGTTGGGCATTTCTGGTGATAATGTTCGCAAGATCATGGAACCATACCTTGGAAAGGGTCGTACATTGTTCACAGACAACTGGTATACATGCCTCAAGCTTGCTGATTTCCAACGTGTGAACAATACTGATATATGTGGAACAGTGAGAAGGAATAGAAAACATATGCCAAGGTTCAGTGGAGGCAGTGTTGACGGTGCAGTGCAAGCGCTTCATCCCAATGACATCATGGCACTGATGTGGCATGACAAACAGGACGTGACATTGCTGTCAACCATCCACAGAAACGAGATGGTACAAACAGATGAAGTGAACTGGGACACCAATGAACGCATTGTAAAGCCAGCTGCTGTCGTCGACTATACAAACAATATGTGACTAGTCGACAAGTGTGACAACCACAACCAGTTGGGGAAGTGCCAGACCAAATCATCCCTAACTGTCACTATCTGATACCAATACCACCTACCCCAAAGAAGTATTCACAGAAAAAGTGTTATGTGTGCTACCACCACAAAACGACCAACAGCGGAAGGGCACATGATTCATGTGTCGCCAATGTCGGGTGGCACTCTGTATGAATCTATGCTTTATAGAGTATCATACAATCGTGGAGTTCTAGAAACATAAGTGGAACATGTAAATACTTGTATATAGTTGTAAATAATAGAATGTGATTCAGCAAGGTGTGCAAAATCACCTATCAGTGTACGTGTGTGTGACAAAATAGTAATAATTTTGTATATAATATTGGTGTATAAACAACAATTGGCAGTGAAATGAAAAGATTTACTATAAAACATAATTATCATATCATATATAAAAACCAAGAAAATGAAAACAAAATGGGGAAAAAAAAAAACAGTAAATATGTAGAATTTCTGCAAATGGCAGCACTCCATGTTGCTGTCAGGTGATCATCAGGTGCCAACTTCGTGGGCTCATATCTCGATAAGTACCGACCCTAAAAAAAATTTTTTTATCCTGTCACGTAGAAAAATGTGCTCTTTATTTCTATGAAAAAAAAAAATCAAAATATTCGGAGCGCTAGCGGTAAGAACGTACATCTACGTTTGGACAATTAACAGGTTAACTAAATTTTGTTCTTAGTATTATGGAATTGTAATAAATGGGGAACAGTTATATAAGGCATCTTCTTGCCAGTTCCACAACCCATTCTGGTAGTGTAAAGGCAGGTAATGGTTACACTGTTTACGTGTGGTTCTGAGGCAGTATTTACCATGATGCACTACAAAGATCCACCTTTGAAAGGTTCTGAGAGCTTGTCTACTCATGTACCCCAGCCCTGGGCCAGGCTTATCTGGTGTTATCTTTATGCCTATGATGAGTTTTGAGAGGTTTTTCTACTTTCTGAGCCTAGCCCTGGGCCAAACTGGTCAGGTGCTTGTCTGGACAACCAGACTGTTGCTGCTGGTGGCTCAATGGCCCTCATATCTATCACAGCCTGGTTGACCTAGTACTTGGAGGAGATACTTGGTCAGTTTTCTCTACGAGACTTCTACACTCGTCCAAGCAGCATTTCTGACGTCTTCTGGAAAGATGTTGAACAATCTGGGATTACAAATGTTGATATTATGTTCCATTTTGCCCACGGTTCTCCTGCCACTCATTGCGTTTAATTTATATTTCTTCCCAAATCTCTCACTCCAGTATGTTATGGCAGTGTACAGATTTGGAACCTGGCCCTCAAGTACTTTCCATGTAGATATTATCATACATCTCATACTCACACTCTCTTTCTTCCACTCCAGCAAGTACATATTCAGGACTGAGATGTTCCCGGTAATTTGAATGCATTATTAGCTCTATGTAAGCTGTAAATGATCTCTGCACCTGCTCTAGTTCTGATACTTTTTCTCCCCTCAATAGAGCTGTTTAGTGAGCAATACTCTAAATGGGAGAGCACAAGTGATTTGAATACTGTAACCAGTGACACAATTACTATTTTGAAAATTCTCCTTATCCACCCTGTCAGTTTCCTGGCTGTCATGACATATGCCTTGTGTTCTTTGAAAGTAAGGTTAGCCAACATGATTACACCCAGCTCTTTCATGTGTTGTTTTAGTTTTCTTTGATGATCCTCTTGTGTTTTGTGCACATTATTCCTTTTGAGTTCTTCATTCCTTTCATACCTAAGCAGCCAGAACTTATCACCAGTAAACATCATGTTTTCCACTTCCAGCTGGAAAGCCCTCCTTATATCTTTTTGCATATTTTGGTATCACCAAAATATGCAAAAACATACAAGGTCTTCTACAAGGACCGTGCTTTGGGGTAATAAGCTTGTTACCTCGCTAATGCTGGACTTTGCTGTTTACTACCCTTCATGTTCCATCTATCGCAAAGTTGAAAATCCATCTGCCTACCTTTCCCATTATGCCTATAGCTCTCATTGTGTGTGCAATCACCCCATGAATGTATTTGTCAAATGTCTTTGCAAAATACCACATCTGCATTTTAAATTTTCCTCCAGCATCACCTTAATTCTGTCAGGATGGGTTACCAGTTATGACATGAATGATTACTCACCATTAAAACCATGGTGGTCTGAGTTGTGCAAATCATAATGTTCCAAAAACTTTGCAATTTGATTTCTTATAAATAAGAAGTTCCATGAATCTGGTCCAGGTGCTGGATTAGAGCATCTTTTCTATTTCTTTTTTGAATTCTATGAGACTAGTGCTTATGTCAGTTATCTGCTCTGCATAGCTTTCAGATGGTATGAAAAAATTCTACATTCTGCACCTTGCTTTTATTTTGTGGGTTGTTCAACATCAACTCATATTAGTCTCACAAAATTTAATTCCATCTCAGTCAATTCTATGATTATTTAAGTTAAATTTAATGAACATCCCTTTTTGTACATTATTAATGGAGTTCCTTACCCCTGAGTTTATACTCATTTGTACCCTAATAATGTGTATACAGCAGAAAAAGAAAAGACATGTCTATACAATCATTTTTCATGTACAGTGGAACCTCGGTTTTCGTATGCCCTAGTTGGAGACAATTCTTGGCGAAAATTCTCTATAAAATGTATTTTTTGTTAATATTTTTGGGTGTCTGGAATGAATTAATTGGTTCTGTTCCAGACACCCAACAATCTCCAAGAATAGTTTCCAACTAGGGCATCCGAAAACTGAAGTTCCACTGTATATCAGTCTCTTTGACTATAACTTCTTCCCATTGGGTGGCTCATATTTTTTATGCTGATGATACACAAGTCTACATCCAGGTTCTAATTTGGAAAATGCAAAACTTTGCCTTCCTTCTCTTTTGCTAGATATTCGGACTTCAATGACAAATGGAAAATTTTAACCAAATGAGATTCTTAATGTTGGGGGAAGAAGAAGAAGAAGAAGAAGAAGAAGAAGAAGAAGAAGAAGAAGAAGAAGAAGAAGGAGAAGAAGAAGAAGAAGAAGAAGAAGAAGAAGAAGAAGAAAGAAAGAAGAAGAAGAAGAAGAAGAAGAAGAAGAAGAAGAAGAAGAAGAAGAAGAAGAAGAAGAAGAAGAAGAAGAAGAAGAAAGAAGAAGAAAAGAAGAAGAAGAAGAAAAAGAAGAAGAAGAAGAAGAAGAAGAAGAAGAAGAAGAAGAAGAAGAAGAAGAGAAGAAGAAGAAGAAGAAGAAGAAGAAGAAGAAGAAGAAGAAGAAGAAGAAGAAGAAGAAGAAGAAGAAGAAGAAGAAGAAGAAGAAGAAGAAGAAGAAGAAGAAGAAGAAGAAGAAGAAGAAGAAGAAGAAGAAGAAGAAGAAGAAGAAGAAGAAGAAGAAGAAGAAGAAGAAGAAGAAGAAGAAGGAAGGAAGGAAGGAAGGAAGGAAGGAAGGAAGGAAGGAAGGAAGGAAGGAAGGAAGGAAGGAAGGAAGGAAGGAAGGAAGGAAGGAAGGAAGGAAGGAAGGAAGGAAGGAAGGAAGGAAGGAAGGAAGGAAGGAAGGAAGGAAGGAAGGAAGGAAGGAAGGAAAGAAAGAAAGAAAGAAAGAAAGAAAGAAAGAAAGAAAGAAAGAAAGAAAGAAAGAAAGAAAGAAAGAAAGAAAGAAAAAGAAAGAAAGAAAGAAAGAAAGAAAGAAAGAAAGAAAGAAAGAAAGAAAGGAAGGAAGAACCTAAGGAAAGTATGTTACAGTTTGAAGATTTTGATGCCTTTGATTGGGGCACTGTTATTTTACATCCTGTGGTATCAGTGTCTACCTGGATTCTTTACTGTCATTTGTTGGACACATCAACCAAATTGTTAAAACATGCAATTTTCATACTCCTAATTTATATGCAGTCAGAAAATATGTTGATAAACAGAATATTTGATCCTTAATGACACTTTTTTCTTAGTGACTTTTGCAAATGTTTGTGTGTGGGTTTGCCTAACTACTTGTTATGACATCTTCAATGTGAATTGTGCAGTTAGAATGGCATTTCACTCCCAAATATAGTTCCCATTAATCCCTACTTGTATGAGCTGTGTTGGCTCCTTAACAACGCAAGAATTGAAATTAAACTCTCCTTTTTAATTTTAATGAACCAGCTGTTATGCTTGTGCTCTTCTCCAAGGGGATGTTGACAACCAAGTAAAAGCCTTCACTGGACACATCCTTAATCTACAACAAGAACACATTCCTCACCGGCAATATGTGACGAAGCCTACAGATCAGCCTTGGTTTGGCTTTCGTTGTAGAGAGGCTGCTACTGCTAAGTACCAAGCATGGCGAAGGTACAAGAGACATCCTACCACCTATAACAGGAACTTGCACAGGCAAGTCTGTAGGCATATGGGTGACATTCAAAAGTGGGCCATTGATAAATGGGAGGTGGACACTAAAAGAAAGCTAGCATCAGGTAGGGTAGGCTCCAAAACCTGGTCGTCCCTGGTCAAGGACAGACAAGGTTATCTGCCTGATGAACTCATTCCACCTCTAAATCGACAGGATGGGACCACCTCTACTAGTAGTCAAGAGAAGGCGGACCTCTTTGCTGAACACTTTGCTACCAAAATGCAAGTTCCTGATCCAGCAAGGGACCCTCCTTGGCTAGCTGCAAGAACTGTGTCAAAACTGTCAGTGGTGACAATAAGGCAGGAGGAGGTGCATTTCCTTCTTAAATCGCTTGACCAGGAAAAGGCTGTGGGCCCAGACAAGTTGAGCCCAAGATTGCTGAGAAGATGTGCAGACCAGCTAGCAGCACCTCTAACTCGCATCTTTCAGCACTGCCTAGTACAGTGTAAATGGCCCTCTCTATGGAAAGAGGCAAATGTAGTCCCTGTTCACAAAAAGAAGACCAGAGCAGAAATCAGCAACTACACACCAGTGTCACTCCTGTCAATCACTGATAAGATCCTTGAGACAATAATCTCAACACAAATGACAGAGTTTTTTGACTATCACTCACTACTTTGTGATCGTCAATATGGCTTCAGGAAAGGTTACTCTGCTGCTGATCTGTTGTTAAACCTCTCCACTAAGTGGCACCAATCACTGGATGAATCCAAAGTCAGCTGTGTGGTAGCACTGGACATTGCTGGCGCTTTCGACCGGGTGTGGCACCAGGGCATCTTAGCAAAACTTCAAGCACTGGGAATTGCAGGCTTTACGTTATGTCTCCTTAGTGATTACCTTCATGGTAGATCTCTAAGTGTAGTTCTCAATGGAACGGAATCAGCAAGACATCCTATTGGGGCAAGTGTTCCACAAGGAAGCGTGCTGGGACCATTGTTATGGAATGTCTACTTCAACGACCTTCTTCATCTCATCCCAGAATCACATGCATATGCAGACGACTGTACACTGACATTCATTTATCCAAGAGAAGAAATGCCAGCTGCTCTAAGCTACATCAATCACCAGCTGAGAGTTATATCAGTTTGGGGAAATAGATGGCAAGTAACATTTGCACCTGAGAATACACAAATGATGATCGTCTCTAGGCACCATGATGGTAATGCTGGTGCAGTAGTAAGGATGAATGGGAGGGTGTTGGCACCTGGAGAAGAAGTTGATATCCTTGGGGTGAAATTTGACTCCAAACTAACCATGAAGAACCATGTTGTAAATCTTGCAAACAAGGCAGCCAAGAAGCTTACAGCACTTCGCCGTATCTCGCATCTACTTGACAGTAGGGGTTGCAAGAATCTGTACGAGGCACAAGTACGCTCACACCTTGAGTATGCTCCACTTTCTTGGTTTGCCTGCCCCCCTCTCATCTGCGACTGCTTGACAGAGTAGAGAACAGAGCAAGACGTCTCATCTCTCGCCTGGACCCATCCTGGATACATCTGTCATTTCAGCAGAGCCTTCAACACAGGAGGGATGTGGGTGGCCTTACTGTTATGTACAAGGCCAATATTGTCAAAGTACTACACTTAGATCCACTTCGAGGACAGCGTGAAACAAGCTTTTATGCCACAAGACGGGCAGAAAGCAGCAACTTCACTCTGGCTGTACCCTTCTCCAGAACATCACTCCATCTGAGATCATATATACCCAGGATGACTCGAGTATGGAACACATTCGTACAGCATAATGATGTCAACGAGATAAAGTCAGTTGATCAAATGAAAATGCTGGCCCACAGATGGCTCCAATTTCATCCTGTTCCCTACTTGTATGTCTCTTAACAATAAAAATGCTTTCAAATGAGCTGATGTAGGTAACAGCTCTTAGCTTGCCAATAAAGTTAGGAATTCTTAACTTGTAAATAGCTTGTCAATAAAGCTAGGGATCCTTAACCTTGTCAAACCCTGTGTAAAAAAGAAAAAAAAGGAGGAGGAGGGGAGGGAGGAGGAGGGAGGAGGAGGGAGGAGGAGGAGGGAGGAGGAGGGGAGGAGGAGGGGAGGAGGGGGAGGAGGAGGAGGAGGAGGAGGGGAGGGGAGGAGGGAGGAGGGAGGGAGGAGGAGGGAGGAGGAGGAGGGAGGAGGGAGGAGGGAGGGAGGAGGAGGAGGGAGGAGGAGGAGGGAGGAGGGAGGAGGAGGGAGGAGGAGGGAGGAGGAGGGAGGAGGAGGGAGGATGAGGAGGAGAACAACAATTTTTTTTTATCACACTGGCCAATTCCCACCAAGGCAGGGTGGCCCGAAAAAGAAAAACTTTCACCATCATTCACTCCATCACTGTCTTGCCAGAAGGGTGCTTTACACTACAGTTTTTAAACTGCAACATTAACACCCCTCCTTCAGAGTGCAGGCACTCTACTTCCCATCTCCAGGACTCAAGTCCGGCCTGCCGGTTTCCCTGAACCCCTTCATAAATGTTACTTTGCTCACACTCCAACAGCACGTCAAGTATTAAAAACCATTTGTCTCCATTCACTCCTATCAAACACGCTCACACATGCCTGCTGGAAGTCCAAGCCCCTCGAACACAGAACCTCTTTTAATCCCTCCCTCCAACCTTTCCTAGGCCGACCCCTACCCCGCCTTCCTTCCGCTACAGACTGATACACTCTTTTAGTCACTGTTTCGCTCCATCTCTCTACATGTCCGAACCACCTCAACAACCCTTCCTCAGCCCTCTGGACAGCAGTTTTGGTAATCCCGCACCTCCTCCTAACTTCCAAACTACGAATTTTCTCCATTATATTCACACCACACATTGCCCTCAGACATGACATCTCCACTGCCTCCAGCCTTCTCGCTGCAACATTCATCACCCATGCTTCACACCCATATAAGAACGTTGGTAAAACTGTACTCTCATACATTCCTCTCTTTGCTTCCAAGGACAAAGTTCTTTGTCTCCACAGACTCCTAAGTGCACCACTCACTCTTTTCCCCTCATCAATTCTATGATTCACCTCATCTTTCATAGACCCATCCGCTGACACGTCCACTCCCAAATATCTGAATACATTCACCTCCTCCATACTCTCTCCCTCCAATCTGATATTCAATCTTTCATCACCTAATCTTTTTGTTATCCTCATAACCTTACTCTTTCCTGTATTCACCTTTAATTTTCTTCTTTTGCACACCCTACCAGATTCATCCACCAATCTCTGCAACTTCTCTTCAGAATCTCCCAAGAGCACAGTGTCATCAGCAAAGAGCAGCTGTGACAACTCCCACTTTGTGTGTGATTCTTTATCTTTTAACTCCACGCCTCTTGCCAAGACCCTCGCATTTACTTCTCTTACAACCCCATCTATAAATATATTAAACAACCACGGTGACATCACACATCCTTGTCTAAGGCCTACTTTTACTGGGAAAAAATTTCCCTCTTTCCTACATACTCTAACTTGAGCCTCACTGTTCTCGTAAAAACTCTTCACTGCTTTCAGTAACCTACCTCCTACACCATACACTTGCAACATCTGCCACATTGCCCCCCTATCCAGCCTGTCATACGCCTTTTCCAAATCCATAAATGCCACAAAGACCTCTTTAGCCTTATCTAAATACTGTTCACTTATATGTTTCACTGTAAACACCTGGTCCACACACCCCCTACCTTTCCTAAAGCCTCCTTGTTCATCTGCTATCCTATTCTCCGTCTTACTCTTAATTCTTTCAATAATAACTCTACCATACACTTTACCAGGTATACTCAGCAGACTTATCCCCCTATAATTTTTGCACTCTCTTTTGTCCCCTTTGCCTTTATACATACAAAGGAACTATGCATGCTCTTTGCCAATCCCTAGGTACCTTACCCTCTTCCATACATTTATTAAATAATTGCACCAACCACTCCAAAACTATATCCCCACCTGCTTTTAACATTTCTATCTTTATCCCATCAATCCCAGCTGCCTTACCCCCTTTCATTTTACCTACTGCCTCACGAACTTCCCCCACACTCACAACTGGCTCTTCCTCACTCCTACAAGATGTTATTCCTCCTTGCCCTATACACGAAATCACAGCTTCCCTATCTTCAATCAACATTTAACAATTCCTCAAAATATTCCCTCCATCTTCCCAATACCTCTAACTTTCCATTTAATAACTCTCCTCTCCTATTTTTAACTGACAAATCCATTTGTTCTCTAGGCTTCCTTAACTTGTTAATCTCACTCCAAAACTTTTTCTTATTTTCAACAAAATTTGTTGATAACATCTCACCCACTCTCTCATTTGCTCTCTTTTTACATTGCTTCACCACTCTCTTAACCTCTCTCTTTTTCTCCATATACTCTTCCCTCCTTGCATCACTTCTACTTTGTAAAAACTTCTCATATGCTAACTTTTTCTCCCTTACTACTCTCTTTACATCATCATTCCACCAATCGCTCCTCTTCCCTCCCGCACCCACTTTCCTGTAACCACAAACTTCTGCTGAACACTCTAACACTACATTTTTAAACCTACCCCATACCTCTTCGACCCCATTGCCTATGCTCTCATTAGCCCATCTATCCTCCAATAGCTGTTTATATCTTACCCTAACTGCCTCCTCTTTTAGTTTATAAACCTTCACCTCTCTCTTCCCTGATACTTCTATTCTCCTTGTATCCCATCTACCTTTTACTCTCAGTGTAGCTACAACTAGAAAGTGATCTGATATATCTGTGGCCCCTCTATAAACATGTACATCCTGAAGTCTACTCAACAGTCTTTTATCTACCAATACATAATCCAACAAACTACTGTCATTTTGCCCTACATCATATCTTGTATACTTATTTATCCTCTTTTTCTTAAAATATGTATTACCTATAACTAAACCCCTTTCTATACAAAGTTCAATCAGAGGGCTCCCATTATCATTTACACCTGGCACCCCAAACTTACCTACCACACCCTCTCTAAAAGTTTCTCCTACTTTAGCATTCAGGTCCCCTACCACAATTACTCTCTCACTTGGTTCAAAGGCTCCTATACATTTCACTTAACATCTCCCAAGATCTCTCTCTCTCTCTCTCTCTCTGCATTCCTCTCTTCTCCAGGTGCATACACGCTTATTATGACCCACTTCTCGCATCCAACCTTTACTTTAATCCACATAATTCTCGAATTTACACATTCATATTCTCTTTTCTCCTTCCATAACTGATCATTCAACATTACTGCTACCCCTTCCTTTGCTCTAACTCTCTCAGATACTCCAGATTTAATCCCATTTATTTCCCCCCACCGAAACTCCCCTACCCCCTTCAGCTTTATTTCGCTTAGGGCCAGGACATCCAACTTCTTTTCATTCATAACAACAGCAATCATCTGTTTCTTGTCATCCGCACTACATCCACGCACATTCAAGCATCCCAGTTTTATAAAGTTTTTCTTCTTCTCTTTTTTAGTAAATGTCTACAACATACAGAGAAGAATGACTAAAATGATTTACTGTGTAAGGAATCTCCCATATGAAGATAGACTTAAGGCCTTAAACCTCCACTCTCTGGAGAGACGTAGAATGAGGGGAGATATCGTTGAAGTGTATAAGTGGATGACAGGCATAAACAAAGGAGATATTAATAAAGTACCGAGGGTGTCAAACCAGGTAAGAATCAGAAATAATGGATTTAAGTTGGATAAATTTAGATTTAGAAAGCATGAGTTAATAGGATGACTAATCTCTAATATCAATATCACAGAAAAGAGCATTGATATTGTCAGCAAGGAAACACTTCTTTTATGCTCCATAAGTCTGTCTGAAAGTGGGCGGCAGTTTCTCCAAAGTGTTGGAATGGACAAGACGAGCATCAGTGGTGCAAGGAAAGTAATTTTAATGTCTAAAGAACAAGAGCGTTGTCATGATTTAGGAAATGAAACAGTATAAAGGAAAAGATAGATTTCACAGGAGTACATGTGGGAGAAAAAGTCCATCTAGCATGCAAGTAGGCAGAGTTTGTGAATCCATATGGGTAGCCAAGGCGAGAGTACAAAATGTGAAGAGTGGAAATGTCCGTGTCAAATAACTGAAGGGTCACAAATGCAGAGAATTTGTAGAAAGAGAAACAAGAACACTTTTTTTGACAGCAGCAGAATGGTAAGAAAAGCAGTGAATGCATATGCCACTGTGCATTTGCTTGCAAAAACAGAAATAAAAACATGCAGCCAAGCAACGGCCAGGTACATCCAGGAAAAGAAGCATTACCATTCAGCTTTGAACTTAATGGAAGGAGAAAGATTGTTAAGAGCATTATGAAATGGCTGGAAGAGACTTATTAATATAGCCAAAGAGCAAAAATCATCATCTACATAGCAAAACCTTCCCTGTCTTCTGCTTAGGTTGGCTCTATTCCTCGGGGTTTTCGTCCTACCCCATGTGACATTAGCTCTCCTACAGTGCTCTTCCTTTCTCATGTTCATTAAACTACCTCCACTATTACTACTACACTACTATTTCTTCGTTATCACTCTGTGTCCCTTTTCTCACTATCACTACTATCTCTTGTTGCCACTGCTGCACAACTTCCACCACTACTGCTACATTATTAATACTACCTCCTCCGGTCCTACCACTCCGTTCCCTGCCCCCTCTCATATACAGCCTCTTCTCACATAGCGTGAGGAAAGTTTACAGTTGTCAATGCCCCTGCAACCCAATCGTAGAGAAGGCCTCCTGGTGAATAAAAGCCTGATAAATCAGGGTGTTACTGCTGGTCACATGCAGTAACACCCACAAATTACAGCTTGGCAGGTGAAGAACTGATTTGAAGAACTTGTCAATTTCCCTAAAGCACTTACAGACGGGACCTCTGGTCCCATCCCTTAATGCGTTAGGGACTTCTGACATTTGTTGAGCTCTATCGGTGTATACATCATGCCCATGCTTTTAATTTTAGGTACTCTGCACCATCTGCTTAGTTTTGTTTTTGTATGAAGTGATCCCAGTGTGTAGCTTTGGGAATAATCTCTAGAGGATTTTTAAGGTATAAATTATTTAATGTACCTTTCTTGCCTATGTTTTAATGAATACAGCTGAGGAAACTTCTAGCACTCCCAGTAGTTCAGATGTTTGACTGAATGCATATTAAAAGTACTCTAGCTTAGCAAACTTGCCTGCCCTGAAGGGAGGCCAAAATAATTCCAGCTCGGAGCAAACAAATGACCATCACTGGCTCAGCATCTCATCTTTATAGTTTTCCAGTCTATCATTATTAGAAAATAAGCAAGGCTGCCAGACATTGATAGAAACTAAATAATGGGTAACCAACTGTATACCTTACTTTTTTCTTTAAATTTCTCAAATGTCCAATAATATATGTAAATCATCTTCTTTCAACAAACCGAGGCAGGGTGTCCTAAAAAGGAAACCCCAAATTTTCCTTTTTAAATTTAGCAATTCATATTGGAGAAGGGGTTACTAGCCCCTTGTCCCAGCATTTTAGTCACTTATCCAGTAATATATACAAACATATGTGAAACTGATTTCCATGGAGAAGTGGAACAGAATTCTTCCTCCGTAAGCCACGCGTGTCATAAGAGGCAACTAAAATGCTGGGAGCAAGGGGCTAGTAACCCCTTCTCCTGCATTCATTACTAAATTTAAAAAGAGAAACTTTCGTTTTTCTTTTTGGGCCACTGCCTCAGTGAGATATGGCTGGTTTGTTGAAAGATGAACAAACTGAGGGGTATAGTCCTTGTACACAACCAAATATGGTATAATAAAATTGCATGTGCTAATACTGAAAGTAATTACTTACCAAGTTGAGTTTGGTGTGGTTCAGACATCTGTACCAGGGCATTGTCCTTCTTGTTGAAGAGTATTTTAACACGTTGGACATCTCCATAGACGCCTGCAAAATACAGTATCAAAGAAAAAGGGGGTCACTTAATAAATGATCAAAATAGCAGCAGCAGAAGCCATTCACAGTACATCAATGCTGTAACTGTCTGCCTGCCTTCCATTGAATGAATGTAATTTACTATTAAGACCAAGATACCACTTCAAGATGTAAACATTTATCCAGTGAAATTACTAGGAAATACAATTACTACTGAACTGGTATCTCTTGATCAAGATTGTAACATTTAGTAAACCTATTCCTTTTCTTGCTTAACTTAGTAATGCAGCTTTAAATAGGTAACTGTAAACAGTGTGCCCTCCATGAACTGCAGTTCACTGCTCTGATATCTGTGTTAATTTGGAAAATAGACTGCACCCCAAACCTATCAGAGTAGGCAACCCAGTGGAGCAGTCAGGCAGTATAAATAGACACTACTATATACACAAATAAAAGTTCTGGTTATTAGAAGCAATATTGTTCACAATGTAATTCGGGAATGAAAGAGAAGAAAATGAAAAAAAAAAAAAAAGCCTGTAAAACACAAATGCTACTGAAGATCAAATTAGTGACAGTGCATATCCTTTTCAAGGTATCAGGGAGGGATACATATTTACAGCTTTCACACGCTACATGCATTAAAAAAGAAACTTAGAAAATCAAATATCATTGAGAATTGAAAAATAAAAGTTTATATAACCACTGATTAATGAAACGTAAACTTTTAAACACTAATGTGCTACCATTTAAAATGAAGTATGAAGGTAAAACACAATTTATACTATATGAGGATGCAATATAAATGTGGATGGAGTAAAAGTTTCAGCAGATAATGTATTCTGAATAATAACAGGAGATTGGATTCTATACTCTATGCTATAAAAAAGTAACAAGTGTACAACACACAAGGGTGCTGCACGTGCAATGACTGAGTGACGTACCGAAGAGGGTAAAGAGAGCGTCAGGCGTGACCATCTACAGTAGAGGAGAGTCGCGAAGGAGAGGCCAGTCCAGCAAGAAAGATGGAGTCCAGGGGGCACCACAGCAAGAGAACATAAAACACATCACGTTAGACACGACCCTCGGGTTCTGGCCATTGGTTGTGGGCTAATGTAAAGGGGGTAGGGGTAGGGGAGCAGTAGTGCTGCTGGCCTGGTGCTTGCACTATCATTTGCATCACCACTGTCGCCAACACTACATCACACTGCACAACTCTCGAGACTGCTGGACAGTCTCTCCAATCTAGTCGCCAGGGATCATATCGATTCTCTACAACTTTAGAAGAATATGCTAATACAGCACTAGGACAACCCTTGTCCCAGCCATAATGGCATACTTGCATAACAAATGTGAGCAGTTGGAGTTTCAGCGTTAGTGTTGGCAGCATGGAGGGAGGATGGTGTGTGTAGTGTTGCAACAGACCAGCAGGAGGCACTCTCTGGTACAAAGATCACACCTAGTAACAGGTGGGCAAAGAAGGGCAGCAAATTTATGATTCACTATGTAAACAGAAAAGGCTGCAATGAAAATAATTTACAAAGAAAAGCGTTAACTTTTTTAATGCAGAACAAATCTTGATCCAGAGAATGTTTCACAAAACAAAAATAAAAGAAAGCCTGGGTAATGTATAACTATTGATAAGTCACTCAAATTACAAATGAGGAGACAGTTCTTCCTTTCATTAATTAGCTAGGTAATGCAGAGACCTGGAAATAAGTTATACATACACCAGGGTTCAATCATCAGTTAAAAGTTGCATATAGCTCAAATATATTATGTAAGCTGGGAAGTAGTATT
>NC_091331.1:15238854-15391354 GCF_038502225.1 Cherax quadricarinatus | reverse complement strand
ATGTACAGCAGGCATTGTAGATATTCTGCCCATCGAGAGTCTGTACACATGTGAATATAAATTAATAAAACATCTTAGAAAATTTTATTTGCAAAATGGAGGGTATGGGGAAAGGGGGGCAAAACCCTAGAAATGTATTTTCATACAAAATGATTGAAGTTAAATGTTACTTTTGGCCCGATGTTTTGAAATATTTACAAAATAGAATAATTAATGCAAAAATATAACAGTCACTCGCAATCATCTTGAAGTAAAAGCACTAAAAAGCCTTTTTAATTAAAATAAAAGCATAGTGAGCTTACCATTTTGGCTGCCTGAGCAGTAACTACATCAGGATACTGGATCAGGGCTTGGAATGTATCTGGAAAGACATTAATTTACGTTAATAAGCCAGGACAATGAATAACATAAAATGTATTGTCATACATTAAAATGAACATACCTAGAGACAGAAATGCAATGTTTTCTAGATGACTAATACGTATACTTTTGTTAATTCAGAGGTTGCCATGGCCTGGGAAAAGTAAGCTGCTGCCTGGCTCAATATGGTGTATGATGTAGTACCCTATAAACCTTTAGACCCACAGCCATCTACCGTTTTGTAACCATACAACCATGAATGGCTTTTGGGACCAGATGAGTTGTTGGAGTGTAAGCAGAGTAATATTTTGTGAAGGTATTCAGGAAAACTGGTTAGCCAGACTCGAGTCCTGGAGGTGGGAAGTACAATACCTGTACTTTCAAGGAGGGGTTTGGGATATTGGCTGTTTGGAGTGACATCTTAACCCTTTCAGGGTTTCCGATATACTAATACAGCTTACTAGCCAGGGTTATTGACGTACTAGTACGCGTAAATTCTAGTGCCTTCAAATCAAGCGGGAAAAGGCTGGTAGGTCTAGATGTGAGAGAATGGGTGTGTGTGGTCGGTGTGCATGGTAGAAAAAAAATCTGGGACCCAGTGGCGCATTATGGAACGCCATTTTAGTACACCTTGCTCACCATGCCTCGAGGTAATAAACTCCTCACTCCTCGGCAAATTGGGATACTTTTGTTCCCCAGTGACAGTTATAATACAGATGGAAGTGTCAGTGAAGGTGAGTTTCAAGGTTTTGATGAGGTTTTGACTGAAACTAATGACCATAATACCAGTAATAGTAAGGAAAAACCAGACGACCCTCAGCCTTCCACCTCTGCTGCTGGGTCGTTTTGTTCATGTTCAGTTGTACCAGAACGAAAGAGGAAACTCCTATTTTCCCATATCCCGGACTCAGATGTGAGCATTGGTGATGATAGTGATAGCGAATATGAACTACAAGCTCTTGAAAATAGTTCCAGTAGCGATAGTGAAGTGGAATATTCTCCAGTGAAACGTCAGTATATACGACAGCATATGTACCCTGGTAGTGTGCCATATGCTATTCCAAGGGAAAGGAGTACATCTCAGAGTACAT
Source organism: Cherax quadricarinatus (assembly GCF_038502225.1). Classification (NCBI taxonomy): domain Eukaryota; kingdom Metazoa; phylum Arthropoda; class Malacostraca; order Decapoda; family Parastacidae; genus Cherax; species Cherax quadricarinatus. The sequence goes on along the minus strand of NC_091331.1, from coordinate 15,389,903 downwards.
CCCATGGCTGTACAACAGGAACAGACAGTGAAAATGAAGATGATAATGTTGCAATTGGGATGGAAAATGTGCATGGTGGTGGTAGTGGTGGTGCCGGCTGTGAGGAACCAGCAGTGGGCCATGCTGCCACCCACGCCGCTGCCTCAGCTGATCTACAACAAAGGCCACCATCCCCCACCCACGCCGCTGCCTCAGCTGATCTACAACAAAGGCCACCATCCCCCACCCACGCCGCTGCCTCAGCTGATCTACAACAAAGGCCACCATCCCCCACCCACCCACCACACCAGCCTCCACAACCACAAACTCCACAACCACAAGTCCATATCCAGTACCCACCAGCAGACTGCACCTGGAATTGGCAGGAAGCTGGCAATTTTGTTCCCCATCCCCATCAGTTTGATGAAAGTCAAAGTAGAATACGGCCATCTTGTACACCTGGGAACAATGCCACTGAACTGGAATGTTTCGAGTTATTCTTTGACGAACCCCTGATGGAAATTGTCAGGGAAAGCAACACATACTTCGATTACACCAAGGGAGACATAATACTTTCATCAAAATCACGCCTACAACAGTGGAAGGAGACAACTGTGGCTGAGATGTATCTTTTCTTTACAAAATAATGCTTATGCCACATGTGTATAAGTGTCAAATCATACTGGTCAACAGACCGCCTGATTGCAGCCCCAGGATTTAGTGATATAATATGAGTGAATCGATTTGTGATACTCTTACGTATGCTACACTTCTAAGACAAAACCAGGCCTGACAGAAACGACAGGTTATATAAGATTAGGAATGTGTTTGTGTATCTGAAAGAGAAATTCAATATGTATTTTTATCCCTTCAGGAAGCTTGTTATTGATGAGTCTTTGATTCTGTTCAAAAGAAGAGACTCATTCAAGCAGTATATACCAAGCAAGAGGAAACGCTTTGGTATAAAGTTATTAGTGCTTTGTGACTGCTACAGTGGTCTTGTATTGGATATTATTGTGTACACTGGGACTTATACATTGGTAGGTAAGACACACAGGCAACAGTTAAGCAACTTTATTCCGAAACGTTTCACCTACACAGTAGGCTTCTTCAGTTGAATACAGAAAGTAGGCAGGAACAGTAGAGATGTGAAGACGATGTAATCAGTCCATCACCCTTGAAGTCGTAGATTTGAGGTTGTCAGTCCCTCAGCCTGGAGAAGTTCAGTTCCATAGTCAGGAACTATCTGAAGATCAAGCGGCAGTGCAGAGACTTAAATACTGTAGGAAGGAGAGGTGCATAGTAGTAGTAGTGAGAATGCAGCCACTGAGAGGTCACGTCCCTCTCAGATCAAACAATTCTCACTTGAAAAAGCTGTCCAAGGTGTTTTCTGCACCAAGATGCCATTGTGTTGCAGTGTCTGACAGGGCAAATATCAAAATGGTATACAATACTGACAGGTTGGTAGGTAAGACACATAGGCAACAGTTAGGCAACTTTATTCCGAAACGTTTCGCCTACACAGTAGGCTTCTTCAGTCGAATACAGAAAGTAGGCAGGAACAGTAGAGATGTGAAGACGATGTAATCAGTCCATCACCCTTGAGGTTGTAGATTTGAGGTTCTCGGTCCCTCAGCCTGGAGTGGAGACTTAAATACTGTCGGAAGGAGAGGTGCAGAGTAGCAGTAGTGAGAATGCAGCCACTGAGAGGTCACGTCCCTCTCAGATCAAACAATTCTCACTTGAAAAAGTTGTCCAACCTGGAGTTTACCTGGAGAGAGTTCCGGGGGTCAACGCCCCCACGGCCCGGTCTGTGACCAGGCCTCCTGGTGGATCAGAGCCTGATCAACCAGGCTGTTACTGCTGGCTACACGCAAACCAACGTACGAGCCACAGCCCGGCTGGTCAGGAACCGACTTTAGGTGCTTGTCCAGTGCCAGCTTGAAGACTGCCAGGGGTCTGTTGGTAATCCCCCTTATGTATGCTGGGAGGCAGTTGAACAGTCTCGGGCCCCTGACACTTATTGTATGGTCTCCTAACGTGCTAGTGACACCCCTGCTTTTCATTGGGGGGATGTTGCATCGTCTGCCAAGTCTTTTGCTTTCGTAGTGAGTGATTTTCGTGTGCAAGTTTGGTACTAGTCCCTCTAGGATTTTCCAGGTGTATATAATCATGTATCTCTCCCGCCTGCGTTCCAGGGAATAAAGGTTTAGGAACCTCAAGCGCTCCCAGTAATTGAGGTGTTTTATCTCCGTTATGCGCGCCGTGAAGGTTCTCTATACATTTTCTAGGTCAGTCACTCCCAGGTCTTTGACGTTGGTGTTTCGCTCTATTTTGTGGCCAGAATTTGTTTTGTACTCTGATGAAGATTTAATTTCCTCGTGTTTACCATATCTGAGTAATTGAAATTTCTCATCGTTGAACTTCATATTGTTTTCTGCAGCCCACTGAAAGATTTGGTTGATGGCCGCCTGGAGCCTTGCAGTGTCTGCAATGGAAGACACTGTCATGCAGATTCGGGTGTCATCTGCAAAGGAAAACACGGTGCTGTGGCTGACATCCTTGTCTATGTCGGATATGAGGATGAGGAACAAGATGGGAGCGAGTACTGTGCCTTGTGGAACAGAGCTTTTCACCTTAGCTGCCTCGGACTTTACTCTGTTGACGACTACTCTCTGTGTTCTGTTAGTGAGGAAATTATAGATCCATCGACCGACTTTTCCTGTTATTCCTTTAGCACGCATTTTGTGCGCTATTACGCCATGGTCACACTTGTCGAAGGCTTTTGCAAAGTCTGTATATATTACATCTGCATTCTTTTTGTCTTCTAGTGCATTTAGGACCTTGTCGTAGTGATCCAATAGTTGAGACAGACAGGAGCGACCTGCTCCAAACCCATGTTGCCCTGATGGGTAACTGATGGGTTTCTAGATGGGTGGTGATCTTGCTTTTTAGGACCCTTTCAAAGATTTTTATGATATGGGATGTTAGGGCTACCGGTCTGTAGTTCTCTGCTGTTTCTTTACTGCCCCCTTTGTGGAGTGGGGCTGTCTCTGTTGTTTTTAGTAACTGTGGGACGACCCCCATGTCCATGCTCCCTCTCCATAGGATGGAAAAGGCTCGTGATAGGGGCTAGACTGAGGTCCCTGAATCTGCACTCTCTCGAAAGGCTCAGAATTAGGGGGAATATGATTGAGGTGAATAAATGGAAAACAGAAATAAATAAAGGGGATGTAAAGAGCGTACTAAAATTATCTAGCCTAGACAGGACTCGCAGCTATGTTTGTTGGAAAAATTCTGATTCAGGAAGGATATAAGAAAGCACTGGTTTGGTAATAGAGTTGTGGATGAGTGGAACAAACTCCCAAGTACAGTTATAGAGGCAAAAACGCTGTGTAATTTTAAAAGGTGTTTTCTGTACCAAGATGCCATTGTGTTGCAGTGTCTGACAGGGGTGAATATCAAAATGGTATACAATACCGACAGGTTGGTAGGTAAGACACATAGGCAACAGTTAGGCAACTTTATTCCAAAACGTTTCGCCTACACAGTAGGCTTCTTCAGTCGAATACAGAAAGTAGGCAGGAACAGTAGAGATGTGAAGACAATGTAATCAGTCCATCACCCTTGAAGTCGTAGATTTGAGGTTGTCAGTCCCTCAGCCTGGAGAAGTTCAGTTCCATAGTCAGGAACTCACGAAACTCATGAAATCGTAATGACACGATTGCAATCGTGTCATTACGATTTCTTGAGTCATGTTGACGGCTTTGAGGGGACTTGAGCTAGAGTTCGTCACGGCCATACTAGCTGGAGATTCGTCTGTAAAAACTTGCATTTGTGGTCACAGTGGTGCCTATGCTAACCTTCCTATAGTGTAGAAATATACCTAGTTGGATGAATCTTATTGTGGCTAGCTGGTCCAGTGGCTAACGCGACGGTCTGGAGTTTTGAGACTCTGATCATGGGTTCTATCCCCACCCGTGGTATGGTTTGTTTGCAATCATGTCATTACGATTTTGTGAGTCTTGCTAAGGGGCATATATAATATACTGATAACTGGTACACACGCCCCTCCCTCAGTGATTTTTTTGCGAATGAACATGACAGATGTGTGTGGCACAGTGCGTGCAAATCGTAAGCATATGCCCAGGTTTGACGCTGGCACTCATAGAGGTTTGGAGCAGGCGTTTGCTGCCAATGACATCATGGCATTTCGGTGGCATGACAAATGAGATGTTACACTGTTGTCATCAGTTCACCCTAACGAAATGATAAACATTGGCAGGCAGAATAGAGAGACCAATGAACCCATTCTAAAACCTGCAGCTGTGATTGATTACACCTTCAACATGCATTCAGTGGACAAATGTGACATGCATATTGGGTTTGCTGATTGTTTTCACAAGAGTTATAAGTGGTACTTAAAAACTCTTTTTCCATCTTCTGGACATTTCCATGCTCAATGCTTATACAGTGGTCCCTCGATAATCGTAGTTCTCGGGAATCGTAGATTTCGGAAATCATAGGGATATTTTTGTATAAACATGGGCTCGCTAATCATAGGTTGACTAGCGAATAGTAGGTCGTCCAGGACGCGTATGCACGGTGTGAGCCAGGGCGGCCTCCCTACCCAGCCAGTGTGGCATTGTTTACCAGTGAGCGAAGGTCCCCTCACGTGCTCCTACGAAATATTTCATAATATTCCACTCATTTTAGTGCTTGCAGGTACTAAATAAGCTACCATGGCTCCAAAGAAAGCTCCTAGGGCCAAGCCTGTGGTAAAGAAGAGCTCACAACTGAGGAGCTGCAAGAGCTTCAGCAGAAAGAGCAACAGATCGCAGCTCAGAATCTTGCTGCAGAGGAGGAGGAAGAGAGATGGAAGAAGGTGCCTTCTTCAGAAATTAAAGAGATTTTTGCTATGTGGGGTAAGATGGAAAGATTTATGGAGAAACATCACCCTACAAGGTTGTTGCATGCCATGTTGGCAACATGTACAGTGACAAAGTCTTGGGCCATTTTAGGGAAGTGTTAAAGAGACGCAAGAAACAGAGCTCTCTCCAGTTATTTTGCGAGACAGGACTCCAGTGACTCTCAAGCTGGTCCTAGTGGCATTAAGAAACAGAGAAGAGAAGCAACCCCAGAAAAGCAATTGGTACCTGAGGTGTTGCTGGAAGGTGATTCCCTTTCTAAACTGTAAACAATCCAATCTCTCTCCTCCTCCAGTCTCTCATACACTAAGAAGAATCTCCAATAAAGGTAAGTGTTATGCTGTTAATGTTTCATTCATCATTTCCCATTGTATTGTTTAAGTACTGAAGGAGGGGTGTTAATGTTGCAGTTTAAAAACTGTAGTGTAAAGCACCCTTCTGGCAAGACAGTGATGGAGTGAATGATGGTGAAAGTTTTTCTTTTTCGGGCCACCTGCCTTGGTGGGAATCGGCCAGTGTGATAATAATAAAATAATAATCTATATTTCATGTAAAAAAAATTTTTTTGTTTTAATAATTCTGGGTGTCAGGAACGGATTAATTGTATTTACATTATTTCTTATGGGGAAAATTGATTCGAAAATCATAGATTTCGATCATAGTAGCAACTCCAGGAACGGATTAACTACGAAAAACAAGGGACCACTGTAATATGTATAAGATGAGGACCAGAAACAAACCATCATATGGCGAATTTTGTTTGTCTGTCATCAGACAAATAGTATTCAAGTGCCAAGGAACAACACCTGCAATAGAAAACCGCCCACTAAATTATCAACAACTACCTTCTCGTCTGAAGCATGGTGATCACTTCCTAATACAACTGCCTGCTACTGCTTTCAAGAAAAAGGCTCAGAAGAGGTGTTATGTCTGTGCACATAAAAAAAAAAAAAACGCCCACAACAATGCAGAGATGCTCGTTTTGTGTGTGAGGAGTATAAAACACCACTGTGCATGACACCATGTTTCAAAGAGTTCCACAGGCTGCAAAACTTCTAAAAACATGTTCTGTGACTGTATATAGGTATATAAAATATAGAAAAATAGTAATAAACAACATTTTATATCGTTTGTGTAAACAAGTTTTGTAAACAATGTAGAGACAACAGTGTTTGTGCAGCTATTGTGTAGTAAATAGAGAAAAAACTTACAAAATAGTGCTCAAATTGGTTTCACAGGCCATAAAAGTTACTTGAAAAAAAAAAAAAATAGAAAAAAGTAGAAAAAAAAAAGAAAATAAGAAAATACCGGGTGACAGGCAGTCGGCGATGATGCCACATACGGCTCATTTTCTGTTAACTTCACGCCTCCATATCTCAGTAAGTATTGATGGCAAAAAAAAATTTTCACAAGAAAAAATATTTTTTTTTTTTTTAAATTTCTTGACCCTGACAACGAGTCTGGGAGAGGGCCTGTCGACCCTAATAGGGTTAACTGTCATATCTGGGCACTTCTGCAAAGACAGTGATATTGTGTGAATTATGGCAAAAGTGTTTCTTTTCTTGGGAGGCCACCAACATATTAAAAAAAATGTAAACTGCCTCTCCTCACTTAGCAACATACTCATTTACCAACGACTTGGACTTACACCGGGCTCTCTGACCAGTATTCGTACCTAAATAATATCTATTAGAGCTGATTTCCTCTATTCTCTTTATTACAATATACAGAATACTAATGTATAAACATTTAAAAATATATCAGAAATGTTATAAATGGTGCAAAGGTGGCATTAAAACAATATCGAAGATGGTTGACACAAACCCAGTATGCTCCTAACTTAGCGACAAGTTCGTTTACCGACTTGGTCTTAGGAACGGAATTCCATTGCTAAGTGAGGAGAGGCTGTATATATAAATTACATATATTTTGCAATTAGTTGGGGACTGAACTCTTGACATTTTAGCATGCCTCTCGAGAAGCCAGCCAAAATTCTGAAATGCCTTAGTCCTCTGGGCCATCAATGATTTGAACATCAGGTGCCCATTACCACTGGACATGTCACGCTCTGAGGAATACTGGTGGCACATGTGCAGGGTACAGCTAAGGGTTGGGCAGGAAGACTGCTTAAAATCAGTATTAGGAATAGCCTCGGAGAAGTGGATAAAGAGGCTTCAAGGAAGAATATTTGGATTTCTTCCTGAAGGCGTTTGAATATTCCACTTCCCCTACCACCCCATCTTTTCATTATTTTTTACCAATAGGTAAATTTTATTACATAACATGGTACAAAAGGTTTAAGAAATACGCCTACCATCCGACTTACGACCAAGCTTGGTTCCGACCAACCGGTCGTAAGTCAAAATGGACACAAGTTGAACCTTTAAAAATTGCTGACATACTGGGTAGGGCATAATGTCAAACTTTTCCTATATAAACTACCTACATAGTACTGTAATGTAATGTACAATCATTATTTCATTCTTTTTACCATAATTTACTTCTATTGTTATATTTTAATTATTTATGTACTGCATATAATGTATACATGGTAGCGAACTGTATTGTAAATTTTACATCGCATACAGTATCATATATTACTGTTATCTTTATGTATTGTCGACACAGTGGAATGGGAGAATACCACTGGTAGTGTCATCCTGCCAGAATGTAGCATAACCTATACCCTAAGTAAAGAGAAACAACTCTGGAACATGTGTAATACGTATCTGGCTGGCTGGGTGGGTGAGTGGGTGGGTGGCTGACAGAATGTGGCTGTCTGTCTCTCTCTCTGTCTCTCTCTCTCTCTGTCTCTCTCTCTCTCTCTCTCTGTCTCTCTCTCTCTGTCTCTGTGTCTCTCTCTCTCTGTCTCTGTGTCTGTCTGTCTGTCTGTCTGTCTGTCTGTCTCTCTCTCTCTCTCTCTCTCTCTCACACACACACACACAGGTACACGTAAATGAAGTTATCATACATATTATAAATTACCTAGGATAACCCAAAAAATCCAGACGAAGTGCTATACAGTGGATCTGTGCTCCAGTGCCCTAAATTAATAATAATATTAATAATTATTATTATTATTATTACAATAATACATATGTACTAATATTAATATTATTATTAAACTATAATATAATAATCGTGTCCACTCATTACTTACCTTAAAATATCTGTAGTCTTAATTGGAGTGAGAGGTGAGTAAACAAGATTAAACGAGAGAGAATGAGAGGGTAGAAGGTTGGTGAGTTATGTAAACAAACGTTGTTGTTGTTGTTGTTGCCAGCCTGGACACAAATGGTTTCTGTTCACTCTGTCAAGCCGACCAGAAAAACATCTCATATTTGTTAATTTATATGTTTATATGTTATGTAGCATGTTTATTATATAATTTTTAAAAGGGGATCATAGATGTATTAAGCAAAATGTCTATATTAACATTTTATACACATTTAATGTGCCTCAGTGATTATTATTGAGGGGCTCTGAGACAGACAAGCAGACAGAAAGACAGACACAGGTAGATAGACAGACACAGGTAGATAGAAAGACACACACAGGTAGACAAAGACAGACACACAGGTAGACAGAAAGACACACACAGGTAGACAAAGACACACAGGTAGACAAAGACAGATAAACAGACACACACAGATACACAGATATACAGGCAGACAGATACAGACAGGTTTATGTGCAACACTGAAAACAGAGAGTTCGAGAGTAAGAGCCTTTCTTGCCACAATCTCCAGTGCAAGATTCAGACTTCATCTTAGGGGCCATGGTGAAATTTACTGTCCAGTTAGTACAATTAACACATAATACAGTATGATGCCACTGATAGGGCAGGGTTACTCAAACTGATGCTGCCTGCATGACCCATTGCCGCCGTGAGTATTGTCAATTATTGTACAGTGGTGTGCATCAGCCGGCCCAGCTCAGCTGCCAGATGCACGGTCGTAACTCGAGTGGACGTATGTTGAGCAGGTCGTAAGTCGGATGGTAGGTGTACATTGTTGATATAAAGATGGCATATACAGTACAATACATTAGGAATTATATATATTACATAATACTGTTGACACGTGGCCAAGGAAGCTACAGGACTTTTTTCATTCTCCTCCTGTCTGAAATGCCAGTCTTCACGAGCAGTACAGCATCCATGAGTGGTTTTAAGCAAATAACAATACAGTAACTAGTTGGGGATCAACCTGCCAATATTTTAACATGCCTCCTGAGAAGCCCGCCAAAATTCTGAGATGTTTTAGTTCGCTTTGCCATCAATGGCTCAAACATCAGGTGCCCGGTACAACTAGACACGTCACTCCTGATGCAAGCACATATACAGTGGACCCTTGCCTTACGATATTAATCCGTTCCTGAGAGCTCATCGTAAGCCAAAATTATCGTTAGCTGAATTAATTTTCCCCATAAGAAATAATGGGTATTAAATTAATCCTTTCCTGGCACCCCAAAGTATGGAAAAAAAAAAAATTTTTACTGCATGAAATATTAATTTTAATACACACAAACTGAAGAAAACATGCACAATTACTACTCTACCAAGAAAAGAATACATGACACTTACCTTCATTGAAGATCTGGTGATGATTAATGGGATGGGAGGAGGGGAGTGTGTGGAAGTTATTGTTTAGAAGGGGAATCCTCTTACATTAGGTCTTGAGGTAGCAAGTCCTTTTCCGGGGTTACTTCCCTTCTTCTTTTAACCCTCTGACTGTTTTGGTCGTATATATACGTCTTACAAGCCACTGTTTTTGACGTACATATACTCAAATTCTAGTGGCTTCAAATTAAGCAGGAGAAAGCTGGTAGGCCCACATGCGAGAGAATGGGTCTGTGTGGTCAGTGTGCACTATATAAAAAAATCCTGCAGCACACAGTGTACAATGAAAAAAAAAAAAACTCCGACGATTTTTTTTAATTAAAATGCCGACTTTGTGGTCTAATTTTGTATAGTATTTATGGTTGTATTCTCATTTTCTTGGTATCATTTGATAGAGTGGAAAACATGTTATAGAAATAGAGGTGATCTTGATTGGTTTTACCATGAAATGAACCTTGAAATGGAGCTCGAAGTAGAGGGAATGTTTGATTTTTGTCAATGTTCAAAGGTAAACAAATGATGTCATTTTCCAATAAATGTCCAAGTAGCCATTCTAATATGCAGTCATGAATGAGTTGACATTATTTATACAATTATTACAATATTGCATAACAGTAAATCTTCTATTTTTTGTTTGAATAAAAATTCAAAATAGAAAGCAAGAGTAGTATCAGAGGGGCCTGGAGACGTGACTGATAAACAAAGACAATGTTATTTTAGAGCCAGGAATGTCTACATTGTCCATTATGGACCCTATTTTGAAATTGTCATATTTTTTTAATTTTCATGAAATTGGCCAAATTGCAAATTTCTGACCATGTTATTGGGTAGTCAAAATCGGTAAATGGGCAGTTTCTTGTACTCAATCGATAGAAAAAATGGAGTTCTAAAGAAATAGGTGAGTTTGGTCGACTGGAACAATGGAATTAGCTGAAAATAGGGCTCAAAGTGGGTGAAATCGCCAATTCGTAAGTATTGCCGAGGTCGCTAACTTTGCGAGAGCGTAATTCTGTCAGTTTTCCATCAAATTTTGTTCCTTTGGTGTCATTACAATTGGGAAAAGATTCTCTATCATTTCATAAGAAATAATAATTTTTTTTTTTTAATTTTGCGACACCAGGAGACACCTCAGGATTGGGGGTTGCGACAGTCAAGGGGTTAATGCCACTAGGACCAGCTTGAGAGTCACTGGACCTCTGTCGCACAACAAATCTGTCCATAGAGCTCTGTACCTCCTGTTCCCTTAAGACTTTCCTAAAATGGGCCATAACATTGTTATTGTACAGGTTGCCAACACAACTTGCAGTAGCTGTGTCAGGGTGATTTTCATCCGTAAAGGTTTGCAGTTCAACCCACTCTGCACACATTTCCTTAATCTCTTTTTTCAATTCCATACTAATTCTCGCCCTTTTTACCACAGGGATGGCACTAGAAGCTTTCTTGGGGTCCATGGTGACTTATTTTGCAGTTACAAGCACTAAAAACACTGGGATAATGTGAAATGTACCGAATGTATGCGTAGATGCGACCGCACTGGCTGGCCTGTAAATACTGGCGCTGAGGCCACACATGGGATGCGTCCCAGACGAATCACGTAAGGAGAGTTTTTTATTGTGAGGCAAGCCAAAATTTTTGCGTTGAATGCTTCGTACGGCGGATTTAACGTAACGCGATGCATTCATAAGGCGGGGGTCCACAGTAATATGGAATTCTAATCCATAGGCTCGGGTACAGAGCGCATGGGCATACCATGTTTTACAATTCTGTAGTTTCAGTATTGCTATCAGTTTGTCTGATATGTAATAGTACATAGTTTCCATTCTCCGTTAGTCATTTTTGTGTAAGCTTTCTTTCCTGTGTTACATCATTTAAGCTGTATAGAGTACGTGGACCCTGTGTTTTCATCGATCTCCGTTATTGCCAATTTCAGTTTTGGCCAACTTTTGTCAATTTTTTTGCTCCGTTTTCCTTGAATACCTCCGTTTTTGTCGATCTTATGGAATCTGTCCAGTGCCAAGTGCGCAGACAAAGCCACCTCCCACACCATTCTCAGCCAGAGTAGCGTGGTTTCTCAGTAAGTGAACATATCCTGCCAGGTCATACGAAACATTTCATAATAATCCATTGTTTTTGCCACTTGTTTATTGTGCATGACTGCTAAATAAGCGATCACGGCCCCAAAGAAAGCTCCTAGTGCCAGTGCTTTGGTAAAGAAAGTAAGGAACACTGTACAACTGAAAAAAGAAATCCTAAGAAAATATGATAGTGGCATATGCATCGCTGAACTCGCCAGGATGTATGGGAAGTCGCCATCAACAATCAGCTCCATTGTGGCAAAGAGAAAAGAAATCATGGAAGCGATGCTGCAAAAGGGGTGAGTGCAATAACCAAACAGAGATCCCAAACAATTGAAGAAGTGGAGAAATTGTTGTTGGTGTGGATAAGAAAGAGTGAGTTAGCAGGAGAAGCAGAAGATAGTGTTGAGCATTCTATTACAGTGGACCCCCACCCAATGGCAGCATCAAGTAACGGCAAATTCGTCTAACGGCACTCTTTGGCGTAAAAAAATGGCTCTACCAATCGCGAAAAACTCGTCTAATGGCGTTTGTCCGAAACGTGTCCATGCACCAGGAGCATGGCATGAGCAGGACCAGCCACTCCAAGACTCAGTGTGCCATTGTTTACAAGCTGTTGCGGTTGCTTCCACGTGTACCTGCCATATACAGTGGACCCCCGGTTAACGATATTTTTTCACTCCAGAAGTATGTTCAGGTGCCAGTACTGACCGAATTTGTTCCCATAAGGAATATTGTGAAGTAGATTAGTCCATTTCAGACCCCCAAACATACACGTACAAACGCACTTACATAAATACACTTACATAATGGTCGCATTCGGAGGTGATCGTTATGCGGGGGTCCACTGTATTTTGGATTATTCCAGTGTTTTTAGTGCTTGTAACTGCTAAATAAGCCACCATGGACCCCAAGAAAGCTTCTAGTGCCAAGCCTGTGTTAAAAAGGGCAAAAATTATGATGAAAATGAAGAAAGATAATTGAAAAATACGAAAGTGGAGTGCGTATGTCCGAGTTGGAAAGGACATACGACAAACCCATTCAACCATCAGTACTGTCTTGGTGAACAGAAAGGCAATCAAGGAAGCTGTTGCTGCGAAAGGTGCAAGTATGTTTTTAAAACAGAGACCGCAAATAATTGAAGAGGTAGAGAGACTGTTATTGGTATGGATAAACAAAAAACAATTACGTATGAGGAGATAGTATTTCTCAGTCTATAATTTGTGAAAAGGCAAGACAGTTGCATGATGATCTCATTAAGAAAATGCCCCAAAATAGTGATGATACTGATAAACTTAAGGCCAGCAAAGGCTGGTTTGAGAGATTTAAGAATTGTAGTGGTATACACAGTTTATCTGGAGAGAGTTCCGGGGGTCAACGCCCCCGCGGCCCGGTCTGTGACCAGGCCTCCTTAGGTCAGTGTCCCAGGATGCGACCCACACCAGTCGACTAACACCCAGGTACCCATTTTACTGATGGGGAACATAGACAACAGGTGGAAAGAAACACGTCCAATGTTTCTACTCTGGCTGGGAATCGAACCCAGGCCCTCGCCGTGTGAAGCGAGAGCGTTAACCACCAGGCCACCAGAGCCACCAGTGTGGTAAGGCATGGTGAGGTTGCCAGTTCAGACAAAAAATATGTGAAGGATTTTAAGGAATTATATAGACTGAAAACTTAAAACCTGAACAAGTGTTTAATTGTGAAGAAACAGGCCCATTTTGGAAGAAAATGCCAAACAGGACCTACATTACTCAGGAGGAAAAGGCACTCCCAGGACACAAGCCAATGAAAGACAGGCTGACATTGATGTTGTGTAGTAATGCTAGTGGTGATTGCAAAGTGAAGCCTTTATTGGTATATCACCCTGAAACTCCCAGAGTGTTCAAGAAAAATAATATCGTCAAGGGTAATTTGTGTGTGCTGTGGAGATCAAACAGTAAGACACGGGTCACAAGGGAATTTTCTTGGACTGGTTTTATGGTGTGTTTGGCCCCACTGCGACAAAATACCTCCAGGAAAAGAAATTGTTACGCAAGTGCCTCCGGGTAATGGACAATGCTCCTGTTCATCCTCACGACTTGCAAGAGGAAATTGCAGGGGAGTTTGATTTTGTTAAAGTTAAATTTTTGCCTCCTAATGGGGAGTTTGATTTTGTTAAAGTTAAATTTTTGCCTCCTAATACAACTCCTCTCCTCCAGCCCATGGACCAGCAGGTCATTTCAAACTTCAAAAAACTCTACACAAAAGCAGTGTTTTAAAAGTGCTTTGAAGTGACCTCAGACACTCAGTTGACCCTAAGAAAGTTTTGGAAAGATCACTTCAACATCCTCAGTTGCATAAACCTTATAGGTAAGGCTTGGGAGGGAGTGACTACCAGGACTTTGAACTCTGCTTGGAGGAAACTGTGGCCACAATGTGTACAAGAGGGGGATTTTGAAGGGTTTGGGGCTAACCTTCAGGAGCCTATGCCAGTAGTGGAAGCTATTGTCATTGGGGAAGTCATTGGGGTTGGAGGTTTGCGGCAATGATGTGGAAGAGTTGGTGCAGAACAACGAGGAAGAACTAACCACTGCAGACCTGCAAGAGCTTCAGGTGCAACAGCAAGAGATCACATCTCAGGAATGTTCTTCAGGGCAGGAGGAAGAGAGACGGAAGAAGATGACTTCATCAAGGATTAAGGAAATGTGTTCAATGTTTACAAAGGGGGCAAGCATTTATAGATGAATTTTATCCTGTCACAGAAGGTGCAAGCCATATTGGCAACATGTACAATGACACTCTTGTCCAATTTTAGGGAAATCCTAAGGGTACTTAAGAAACAGAGCTCTCTGCATAGATTTTTGGTGCGACAGGGGTCCGGTGACTCTCAATCTGGTCCTAGTGGCATTAAAAAACCAAGAAGGGAGGTAACCCCACTTAGTACATCAAGTCTTTATGGAAGGGGATTCCCCTTCCAAACAATAAAAACCTGCATCATCTTCCCTCCTACCATCTCATCACTCATCAATAACTCCACAATAAAGGTAAGTGGCATTTATTATTTATTTTGCATGTCCCATTCGTTTTTGTGTAGGGAAATGCACGTTTCATGTAAAAAAAATATTTTGTTTAATACTTTTGGGTGTCTGGAACGGATTAATTCTATTTCCATTATTTCTTATGGGGAAAATTAATTCGACTAACGGCTAGCTCTCTGGAACGGATTAATACCACTGGTCGAGGGTCCACTGTATTTGTGAAAAGGCAATACAGTTGCATGACGACCTCATAAACTGCCTGTAGGCGAATTTAAGGCCAACAAACGCTGGTGTGAAAAATTCAAGAAACGAAATGGCATACACAGTGTTGTAAGGCACAGCGAGGGTGCCAGTTCAGAGAAACACACGGCTGAAAAATTTGTGTGGGAATTCAAATGTTATGTAGAGGCTGTAAAATTCCAACCCCCAACAAGTGTTCAATTGTGATGAAACAGGCCTCTTTTGGAAGAAAATGCCAAGGAGGACCTACATTACGCAGGAGGAAAAGGCACTCCCAGGGCACAAGCCTATGAAAGACAGTAATGTAGTAATGCTAGTAGGGATTTCAAAATGAAGCCTTTATTGCTGTATCACTCTGAAAATCCCAGTGTGTTCAAGAAAAACAGTATTGTCAAGAGTAAATTGTGTATGATGTAGAAGGCTAACAGTAGGGCATGGGTCACTAGGGAAATCTTCTTGGAATGGTTCAATGAAGTGTTTGGCTCGAGTGTGAAGAAATACCTCCTGGATAATAAATTGCCACTCCAGTGCCTCCTGTTAATGGACAATGCTCCTACTTATCCTCCAGACTTGGAAGACCAGCTTTCTAAGAAATTCAGGTTTGTAACAATGAAGTTCTTGCCTCCTAACACCACTCCTCTCATCCATGAGTGACTTCCAGGATTTTGAACTCTGCTTGGAGAAAATTGTGGCCACACAATATTTACAAAAGAAGGATTTTGAAGGGTTTGAGGCTGAACCCCCCATTTTCGTCGATCTTGTTATCGCCGATTTCAGTTTTGGCTGAATTATTTCGTTGATTTTTTTTATTCTGGTTTTGTTGATTACCTCGGTTTTTGTCAATTGTACAGAACCTGTCCAGTGTCCAGCAAGCAGACAAAGCCGCCTTCCACACCATTCTCAGCAAGTGTAGCGCTGTTTCTCGGTGAGTGAACATATCATGCTAGGTCATACGAAACATTTCGTAATAATCCATTGATTTTGCCACTTTAGTGTGTGTGATTGGGCCCAAATGAATGTAAGAAACACGATATAATTCAAGAAAAAATTTGTAAAAAAATACAAAAGTGGTGGTGGTAGAGGGTGCCTTCAGTGATTCAGCAATTCTACTAACTCCTCCAATGTTGCTGGAGTTATATAAGGCAACAGAAAACATTGCTGCCTCAGCTCCTGCTTCACCAACATTATGGACAGCTTATGCTCTCAGTGGCCCTAATACACCCAACAACAACAATATAACACCTGTCATTACATACATGACTTATTTTATTCATTCTAGAGTATATGTCATGTTTCTATGTTATTAATATTGTTTATTATGTCATATTAGTTGAATTGTGATAGATAAATAAACTGCAAAGTTGATATTATTGTCATATCCTCCAACAATAAACTCGCCTCCCTCTCCCCTCCGCCCCATCTGCCATACACCAACAAGTCTTTTCAATAAAGTGTGATGTTAAATATTCATTTATACATTTTATTAGTGCTTTATCTTTATTTGTCATTCTTTTCTGCATGTAAATCTATATTAAAGCTAGGGAAGTGACCTCTGATAAGGATTTGGTATATTGGAGGGGGATTCCCCTTCCAAACAATAACCTCTCTTCCCTCCTCCCTGTCTTCCATCCATCAGCAACAGCCTTCAATAAAGGCAAGTGTCATGTGTAATGTTCATTCTTTTGTGCATGTAAATCTATCTTTAAGGTAAAAAAGAAAATAAAAAAAAATTTTTTGGTTTATACTTCTGGGTGTCTGGAATGGATTAATTCCATTTATATTATTTCTTATGGGGAAAATGGTTTCGGTTTTGGCCGATTTCAGTTTTGGCTGATAGCTCTGGAACGGATTAAACACAAAAACCAAGGGTCCACTGTACTGGAAGATGTGGAGACTTTTATTGTTGGTGTGGATCAATGAGAAACAATTATCCGAAGATAGTGTTATGCAGTCAATAGTATGTGAAAAGGCAAGGCAGTTCCATGATGATCTCGTAAAGAAAATGCCTGGAATTAGTGCTGATACAGTGGACCCTCGCATACCATTGGCATCACATAACGTTCAATCCGCATACTGATACATTTTATCGCTAAAATTTTGCCTCGCATACCGCTAAAAAACTCGCTCAACACTATTCGTCCGAGACGCGTCTAATGTGTGGCCTGAGCCAGCCTCACACGTTCCGCTGGTGGCATTGTTTACAAGCCAGCCTCCGCGGTAACATCAAAGCATACAATCAGAACATTTTGTATTATTACAGCGTTTTTTATTTCATCTGCAAAATAAGTGACCATGGGCCCCTGGCAAACCCTGTGGTAAAAAGGGCGAGAAATACTGTCATACCACAGTCAGCTGTTGCTGGACCAGTCAGCTGTTGCTGGATCAGTCAGCTGTTGCTGGATCAGTCAGCTGCTGCTGCACCACGATCAGCTGCTGCTGAACCAGTCAGCTGTTGCTGGATCAGTCAGCTGCTGCTGCACCACGGTCAGCTGTTGCTGGACCAGTCAGCTGTTGCTGGATCAGTCAGCTGCTGCTGCACCACAGTCAGCTGTTGCTGGACCAGTCAGCTGCTGCTGGATCAGTCAGCTGCTGCTGCACCACGATCAGCTGTTGCTGGACCACGATCAGCTGTTGCTGGACCAGTCAGCTGTTGCTGGATCAGTCAGCTGCTGCTGCACCATAATCAGCTGTTGCTGGATCAGTCAGCTGCTGCTGCACCACGTTCAGCTGTTGCTGGACCAGTCAGCTGTTTCTGGATCAGTCAGCTGCTGCTGCACCACAATCAGCTGTTGCTGGACCAGCCAGCTGTTGCTGCATCAGTCAGCTGCTGCTGCACCACAATCAGCTGATGCTGGATCAGTCAGCTGCTGCTGCACCACATTCAGCAGTTGCTGGACCAGTCAGCTGTTGCTGGATCAGTCAGCTGTTGCTGGACCAGTCAGCTGTTGCTGCATCAGTCAGCTGTTGCTGGACCAGTCAGCTGTTGCTGCATCAGTCAGCTGTTGCTGCACCAGTGTCAGCTGCTGTTGCACCAGTGTCAGCTGCTGTTGCACCACCATCAGCTGTTTCTGAAAATGACTCGTCCCGCACCTGTCCGTCCAGCCTGAGCGCCTGCCTTGCTGTCATTGTTTACAAGCCAGGGTGGCCGGTTGCATGCATACATTCGATACATTTTGTATTATTCCATTATTTATAGTGCTTGTAACTGCTAAATAAGCCACCATGGACCCAAAGAAAGCTTCTACTGCCAACCCTGTGGTAAAAAGGGTGATAAATACTATTGTACCACAGTCAGCTGTTACTGGACCAGTCAGCTGTTGCTGCACCACAGTCAGCTGTTGTTGCTGCTGCACCACCATCAGCTGTATTACTCGAAGATGTGGAGAGTGTGTTGTTGGTGTGGCTTAACGTGAAACAATTACCGAGAAACGATTAACCCCGGAGGGTTAGCCACCCAGGGTAACCCAATAAAGTCAGTGCATCATCGAGGACTGTCTAACTTATTTCCACTGGGGTCCTTAATCTTGTCCCCCAGGATGCGACCCACAACAGTTGACTAACATCCAGGTGAACAGGAAAAAAAATGCCTGGAACTAGTGCTCATATTGGTGAGGTTAGTGGGGAGGATGTGGAAGAGTTGGTGGAGGAGGACAATGAAGAACTAACCACTGATGAGCTGCTAGATCATCTTCAACAGTAAGAGGCCACACCTGAGGAAACTGCTCCGGAGGAGGGGATAGAGAAATTGAAGAAGTTGCCTACTTCAAAGATTAGGGAAATGTGTGCAATGTGGCTTAAAGTGCAAACCTTTTTTGATGAAAATCACCCTCACACAGCTATTGCAAGCCGTGCTGGTGACTATTACAATGACAATGTTGTGAAACACTTTAGGAAAGTCATAAAGGAATGAGAAGTACAGGCCTTTATGGACAGATATGTTGTGCGACAGGTCCAGTGACTCTCAAGCTGGTCCTAGTGGCATTAAAAGAAGAAGGGAAGTAACCCCGGAAAAGGACTTGACACCTCAAGTCCTAATGGAAGGGGATTCCCCTTCTAAACACTAAGACCATCAACACTCTCCCCTCCTCCCATCCCATCAATCATCACCAGATCTTCAATAAAGGTAAGTGTCATGTAACTGTGCATGTCTTCTTCAGTTTGCATGTATTAAAATTAATATTTCATGTGGTAATTTTTTTTTTTCATACTTTTGGGTGTCTTGCACGGATTAATTTGATTTCCATTATTTCTTATGGAGAAAATTAATTCGCATAACGATAATTTCGCATAACATTGAGCTCTCAGGAACGGATTAATAGCGCTATGCGAGGGTCCACTGTACAGTATTGGTGAATTTAAGGCCAGCAAAGGCTGGAATCGTACTGCCATACACAGTGCGATAAGGCTGCCAGTTCTGACAAAAAAGCGGCTGAAAAATACATTTAGGAATTCAAGGGGTACAGAGAGGCTGAAAAATTCAAACCCCAACAAGTGTTCAATTGTGACGAAACAGGCTTCTTTTGGAAGAAAATGCCAGAGGACCTACATTACTCAGGAGGAAAAGGCCCTCCCAGGACACAAACCTATGAAAGACAGGCTAGCTCTCATGTTTTGTAGTAATGCTAGTGAGGATTTCAAAGTGAAGTCTTTACTGATGTATCACACTAAAAATCACAGAATGTTCAAGAAAAATAGTGTCATCAAGAGTAAACTGTGTATGACGTGGAAGGCAAACAGTAAGGCATGGGTCACGAGGGACATTTTCCTTGACTGGTTCCATGACATGTTTGACCCAAGTGTGAAAAAATGCCTCCTGGAAAATAAATTGGAGCTTAAGTGCCTCCTGGTAATGGACAATGCTCCTGCTCATCCTCCAGATTTGGAAGAGCAAATGGTGCAGGAGTTTTGTTTCATCAAAAGGAAGTTCTTGCCAACTAATACCACTCCTCTCCTCCAGCCCATGGACCAGTAGGTCATGTCAAATTTCAAAAAACTGTATACAAAAGCAGTGTTTCAAAAGTTCTTTGAAGTGACCTCAGATATTGAACTGACCCTAAGGGAGTTCTGGAAAGATCACTTCAGTGTCCTCCATTGCATAAACCTTATAGGGAGGGAGTGACTTCCAGGACTTTGAACTCTGTTTGGAGAAAATTGTGGCCACAATGTGTACAAGAGGGATTTTGAAGGGTTTGGGGATGACCCTGAGGAGCCTATGTCAGTTGTGGAATCTATTGTGGCATTTTGGAATTCCATGGGGTTGGATGTGAGTTTGGAGGATGTGGAAGAGTTGGTGGAGGACCACGATGAAGAGCTAACCACTACAGAGCTGCAAGACCTTCATCTGCAACAGCAACAGACCACAGCTCAGGAAATTGCTTCAGAGGAGGAGGAAGAGAGATGGAGGAAGGTGCCTTCTTCGAAGATTAAGGACATTTGTACGATGTGGACAAAGGTGCAAACATTTATGGACAAACATCACCCTGACAAAGCTGTTGCATGCAGTGTTGGCAACATGTACAATGACAATGTTGTGTCCCATTTTAGAGAAGTTTTAAAGAAACGTCAGAAGCAGACCTCTGTGAAACATTTTTTTGAGCGACAGGGGTCTAGATACACTCCAGCTGGTCACAGTGGCATTAAAAAAGAAAGAAGGGAAGTAACCCCGGAAAAGGACTTGGTACGTGAAGTCCTTATGGAGGGGGATTCCCCTTCCAAACAATAGTACACCTCAATCCTCTCCTCTCCTCCCATCTTATCATTCATCAGTAAGTCTTCAATAAAGGTAACTGTCATTTTATTAATGTTTTATTCTGTATGTCACATTGTTTTCTGTGTAGGGAAATGTATATTTCATGTAAAAAAAATTTTTTTTAATACTTTTGGGTGTCGGGAATGGATTAATTGGATTTCCATTATTTCTTATGAGGAAAATTAATTCGGAATTCGTCGGATTTGGGTTTACTCTCTCTGGAACAGATTAATTACAAAAACCAGGGGTCCACTGTAATAATAATAATAATTTCCCTTGAAGCATGATGTAAGAAGTGTCACTCCACTATTGACAGCGCAGCAACGGTAACATTTGATGAGCATACACTGCCACCTTGGCTTTATATGTTTTCACTGTTACACATAAACATGTCTGTCTCTCTGTCTAGCTTTCTATCTGTCTGTGTATCTTTCTGTCTGCTTGTCTCATCTCAGAGAGTTGTTCATGAACTAACTGGTATCACATACAATCACGTCTGCTTCCTGAACTAGTGAAAATGTGTATTACTTGCCAGTCATAATTATTATGCATGATATCTACAAGCACAGTATAGTATTTTGTCTGGATTTTTTGGGTTATCCTAGGCAATTTACACTATGTATAATTGTATTTACATATGTGTTCCCGTGAGATAGAGACAGAAAAAGAGAAAACGAGATAGACAGATAGATACAGCCAGACAGACAGAGAAAGAGACAGCCAATCAACCAGCCTGCCAAACATGCATTACACATTCTAGAATTGTTTCTTTTTACTTAGGGCATAGGTTATAAGACATTCTGGCAGGATAACACTACCAGTGGTACCAAAATTGAAAGGGTGTTGCACAAATGTTGCACATGGGTTATTATTGAGGTTTTTTATATTTCCACGATGATTTGTGGCTACATCCACCTCAAAGCCACTAAATTTGGGGTCAACATCACTTTCCTCTTAAAATGGGAGTGTTAATATGACATGACATCAGTGAATCCTTGGTGTCTGCCATGCTGTTTGCTCTAGCTGGCACTCAGTTGAACTGGTGCTCCCACAAGATACTAAGTAGTCCCAGATTTTTTAATACAGTGCACACCGAGGGTTAAGGTCCATTCTATACTAACCAGGCATCTCAGGCCAATCGTGCCAAATTTGGAGGCAGGAAGAATAAAACGTAGATCTATGTTTGGAGCGATAGCGGTAAGAACGTAGATCTACATTGGGACAGTTGGGGTTAATGCGAAGAAACACGAAATAGTTTACAGCGAAGTTCTGGCAGGTCGTATTCGTTTGGTCGAGTGCTGAGCTTTGTTCGAGTAGGGAGCTGGTTGTATACCAAGGTTCCACTGTATTTTAAATGTTTGTACAGTAGTGTACTGTACAGTGGACCCCCGCATAACGATCACCTCCGAATGCGACCAATTATGTAAGTGTATTTATGTAAGTGCGTTTGTACGTGTATGTTTGGGGGTCTGAAATGGACTAATCTACTTCACAATATTCCTTATGGGAACACATTCGGTCAGTACTGGCACCTGAACATACTTCTGGAGTGAAAAAATATCGTTAACCGGGGGTCCACTGTATATTGTAATAAACAGAATAGAGGAAATCAGCTCTAATATACATTATTTAGGTATGCATACTGGTCAGAGAGCCTATTGTAAGTCCGAGTCATCAGTAGACGAGTATGCTGCTAAGTGAGGATAGGCTGTATATACAGTGGACCCCCGGTATTCGATATTAATCCGTTCCTGAGAGCTCATCGAATACCGAAAATATTGAAAAACGAATCAATTTTCCACATAAGAAATAATGGAAATCAAATTAATCCATGCAAGACACCCAAAAGTATGAAAAAAAAAAATTTTACCACATGACATATTAATTTTAATACACACAAACTGAAGAAGACATGCACAGTTACATGACACTTACCTTTATTGAAGATCTGGTGATGACTGATGGGATGGGAGGAGGGGAGAGTGTGGATGGTGTTAGTGTTTAGAAGGGGAATCCCCTTCCATTAGGACTTGAGGTAGCAAGTCCTTTTCCAGGGTTACTTCCCTTCTTCTTTTAATGCCACTAGGACCAGCTTGAGAGTCACTGGACCTCTGTCGCACAACAAATCTGTCCATAGAGCTCTGTACCTCTCGTTCCTTTACAATTTGTCTAAAATGGGCCACAACATTGTCATTGTAATAGTCACCAGCATGGCTTGCAATAGCTGTGTTAGGGTGATTTTCATCCATAAAGGCTTGCAGTTCAACCCACTGTGCACACATTTCCTTAATTTTTGAAGTAGGCACAGTGGATTCCACAACCGGCATAGGCTTCTCAGGGTTAGCCCCAAACCCTTCAAAATCTTTCTTAATTTCCATACTAATTCTCACCCTTTTTACCACAGGGTTGGCACTAGAAGCTTTCTTGGGACCCATGGTGACTTATTTTGCAGAAACAAGCACCAAAAACAGTGATAATATGGAATGTACCGAATGTATCCTTAGATGCGCGCACACTGGCTGGCTTGTAAACACTGGCACACACAGGGCAGTTCAGGCCACACGTGGACACGTCTCATACGAATCGTATCGAATACTGGGTTTTCAATCGGATACCGAGGCGATACCGAGGCAAAAATTTTGCGTTAAAATGCATCAAATACCGGATTTATCGAATACCGATGCAATCGAATACCGGGGGTCCACTATACACACACACACACACTATCAACAAATGCCTTTGATAATCAGTCACTAATGTTAACAGGACAAGTACAGTGGTACCCTGAGTTTCCTACAGCTCCCAACTCGAACAATTATGCAAGTGTATTATTGTAAGTGCTTTCGTAAGTGTATTTTAGGGGGTCTGAAACAGACTAATCTAATTTACATTATTCCTTATGGGAACAAATTTGTTCCGTAACGGCACTCGAACAGCCTTCTGGAACGAATTATGACCGAAACTCGGGGTACCACCGTAATGACATAATTATCTCGTAAGGAATTAAGTTATTTATTATTTAACTTTCCTGTGCAATAAATATTCCCATACATATACTGAACATAGTCATTATAGCTTTAAAAAATAAAATAGAGAGGAAAAGTATTGGTATCAGTATCAACCGAAAATTGGTTAACACCCCAAATTTTGATGTCATCCCATCCTTAAAATTTATAGTACTTACAAAACCAAGTAGGCATGACTAATAAAAACTTGACTAATATGGCTTTGTATAGAAAAATTATCTTATATGGTGTGTGTGAGTATAACTGAAGGCAGGGGCAAGGAAAAGGTAGTAGGTGGGTAGCTGATAAACAAACTCACAGAAATAGCACGAACATAAACAGATAGGCAATCTGGTGTAGCACTCTCTCTCTATCCTTTTATATAAACCCTCAAATATCTAATTGCTTCCATAGAAGCAAAGGACCACTAATAAGCTATTTCATTTGACAAGCAGAAAACAGAACTTTGAAAAATCTGAAGAGACATGTAACAATTCCACGCAGTAAACAAAACAAAATTCAAATATTCAGAGTTGCACCAATAATCGATTCATCAAAACTGTATACAGCTTTGGATTTTTTTTTTTTTTTGTTTTTGTGGGAAATGCCTATATGCTTCTGGTGGGATTTGAGGTTCTGTAACCTCTTAACTGCCTAACAGTTAGGTATGAAAAACTGCAGATTCCTCATGGACTTTGGTGTACTGTACTATAACTGTATTTAGTTTCAACTTTTAATGCCCTGATAATTGATCAGGCTTCTTGAATTGAGAAGGAAATACTACAGGCATAAGAACTAGAC
Organism: Cherax quadricarinatus; assembly: GCF_038502225.1. NCBI lineage: Eukaryota > Metazoa > Arthropoda > Malacostraca > Decapoda > Parastacidae > Cherax > Cherax quadricarinatus. The sequence continues at coordinate 15,365,485 of NC_091331.1, read as the reverse complement.
AGCACAGTAAAGGTGTGTATACTAAATGTAGGAATGCATATATAAAGCTTACCTTTTAAATTACATATTCATGTAACGAAGGAAATAATAACAATCCTGCCACAGTACATAAAAAGAATTTTGTTTCACACACGACAGGATGGTTGTACAGTGCTAGTCACAGCATAATGCCGGGTAAGCGCCCCAGCATAATGCCCTGACGAAAATCAAAGGCTTATCATACAGGGGGAGCCTTTTTTCGTCAGTGCATTATGCCAGGTAACAGCCGTTAGCATGACGTCATGGCGTGCCACCACACTCCACAGTGACTCCTCAGTGCTCACATGGCTCCCGTGGTGAGAGGAAGTGTTGCACTTTTGTCTCATCCTTCCCATCTTTTGTCCAGCGTTCCCTTTGGTTTAGGGCTTCACAAAGCTGGGCACCAGACAAAAGAAATAGTGGAGAATGTTGGTGTGTGTGAGCGTTCAGTGAGGAACCGTGTGCAGCGCTTCAAGGCTGGTGGCGGTGTCAAGTTACCATCTGTCAAACCTCAGCCTGGCTCCTTGACGAAGACATTTGTTTATACCTTAACTGTGTTGAAGGAGCAGTTACAGAATACACCTAAGATAACTGCTAGAGAATTGAAAGAAAAGAACCCACATCTCCTCTCACAAGTATCTGTAAGGACTGTTAACAGACGTGTCAGAACTGAGCTACAGTAGTCACCGCCTGGTTAAGAAACCGATCCTCTCCGAGCCACAGAAGAAACATAGCCTGGATAATGCAAAGAAGTACTTTGGGGTGATGAAGCAACCTTCACCGTCACCTGTAACCAAGGGGCACATGTGTACCAGTCCAGAGGTAGTGACCCGCTACACCCGTGGGACCACCAAACACCCAGATTTGCTAATGATTTGGGGGACGGTGCACTGTGTCATACCACCAAATCTGTAGCTCAATGACTTAAGGACTGTGAAGTGAGGTTCTTTAACGATTGGCCAGGCAATTCCCCAGACCTAAACCCTTTTAGTCAATAGTGAAACAAAATTTACTGGGCAAGGATATCAGTTCCATCTCACGGCTGGAGGCTGCTCTGCATCAGGCATGGAATTATATACCTCCCCAAACCCTCAAGAATTTGTGTGAGAGTCTTCTTACACAGCTGAGGGATGTGATTAAGCATAAAGGACACAGCAACAAGTATTAAAACCTCAGTAAGTGTGCAAATATATATACGTATTATAATCTTTCATGGTATGTGTTTGTGTTTTGGTACGTGTGTGGGGGAGGGGCAGCATAATGCCATGACTAGCACTGTACATCCTTCAATGATTTTTGTTTATCAACCTACTACTGTATGTAGTAAGGTTTAGTTAGATGAAAATTATCTTATTTCTTACAAACTTTCATACACATGTACATACACTTTTATAATTTCACCTCTAACAAGAAATAAAATTATGGTCAACTCACTGTTCTTTGTGAAGGTAACAATTTTGAGCACTTTGCCAACACGGGAGAAGATCTGGAAGAAAAAAAAAACAAATTTTAAACATTTAAATTTATTACTACACTTACACACTTTCCCAAACTACAACAATGAATATCAATACAATTAGCATACATCATTTCATCTAACTTTGAGAACAGGAGAACAATTAATAAATAGTTCTCACTAATTTCCACCCAAGACTTTCTCGAAAGTCTTATTAAATATATCAGTGCCAATACCAAAATGTGACAACTTCAAGCTGCCAACAGAACACTGTAGTGTGCTTAACCCCTTCAGGGTCCAAGGCCCAAATCTGAAGTGGTGCCCCAGTGTCCAAGAATTTTCAAAAAAAAAAATGTTATTTTTTCTTGTGAAATGGTAGAGAATCTTTATGTGAAGGTAATAAAACAAAAAGTATGAAATTTGATGGAAAATTGACGAAATTATGCTTTCGCGAATTTTGATGTGTCAGCGATATTTACGAATCGGCGATTTTGCCGACTTTGACTCCCATTTTAGGCCAATTACATTATTCCAGTCAACCAAATTCTTAGCTATTTCACTAGTATTACTTCTATTCTATCGATTGAGCACAAGAAATCGCCACGTCAACTGTTTCAACTACAAATTAAAGTGATCAGAAATTGTTAATTTGGCCAATTTTACACAAAGTTCAAAATATTCCAATTTCAAAATAGGGTCCAGAATAAACAATGTAGGTATTCCTGGAACTAAACTAACATTTCCTCTGTTCATTAGTTACGTTTTGAGGCTTTACAAATAAATTCCATTTTGATTTTTTATTCACATAATGAATTTTTATTCACACCAAAAAATAGAAGATTTACTGTTATGCAATACTGTAATAATTGTATAAATATCATCACCATATTTGTGAATGCATATTAGACCCACCAGCTGGCGTGTATTAGACATGTGAGGTCGTTTGTTTACTCTTGAATATCGGCGAAAATTTAACATTTCTGCTACTTTGAGCTCAGTTTCAAGCCATTTCCAGTGCTAAAACCAATCAAAATCATCTTTATTTCTGTAATATGTCTTCCATTCTATCAAATGAGACCAAGAAATCGCAAATACAACTATAAAAAACATATGAAAAAACACTGCAATGTCGCTGTTTTAATCGAAAAATGATTTCAGTTTTTTCTCTCATTATACACAGCGTGCTGCAGGATCTGTTTTATATGGTGCACACATACCACATAGATGTATTCTCTCATATCTAGGCCCAAATGTACCACTCACAGTTTATCAGTGAGCTGAGCTCATGACGTAGATCTACGGTTTGGACCCTGAATGTAAAGCCGTAGATCTACGGGACGGACCCTCAAAGGGTTAAATAAAAAAATAAAAAAAAAAAGGCATAATACCGTGACTGGAACGATACACAAATAACCCGCACATAGAAGAGAGGAGCTTCCGACGATGTTTCTGTCCGACTTGGACCATTTACAAAGTCACACTAACCAGAAGTGGAGCAGGACGGCTATATATAGGCAGGAAGAGGTAGTGGTGGTGGTAGTAGTAGTGGTGGTGGTACTAGTAGTAGTGGTAGTAGTAGTGGTACTAGTAGTAGTAGTACTAGTAGTAGTACTAGCAGTAGTGGTACTAGTAGTAGTAGTATTAGTACTAGTAGTAGTAGTATTAGTACTAGTAGTACCATTAGTAGTAGTAGTACTAGTCGTAGTACTAGTACTAGTAGTAGTACTACTAGTAGTAGCAGACTAGTAGTAGTAGTAGTACTAGTAGTAGTAGTAGTACTAGTAGTAGTAGTAGTACTAGTAGTAGTACTAGTAGTACTAGTAGTAGTACTAGTACTAGTAGTAGTAGTAGTACTAGTAGTAGTAGTACTAGTAGTAGTAGTACTAGTACTAGTAGTAGTAGTACTAGTAGTAGTAGTAGTACTAGTAGTAGTAGTAGGAACAATTCTACCAACATTATTACAGGATTGAGAGACCTGCCTAGACCTAACCTAAATTAATTTTACCTAACTGACAATATGTTGCACATTACCTGGTGCATGATGTCACTGTCAATCATATTATATGCTTATGTCCTCGTGTACAGTATATTGTGCTACCACCACACACTTTAAAAAAAAAAAAGAGAGCAAGCCAAACGTTTTCTGAATAATTTCCAATCGTTGTAATGTTTCTGTGCATCATATACAACTCTGTACAATGTCACAGTGCTGAAAAAGCATATCGATAGCTACGAGTGCATCTTCCCTTGAGGCGGATGCCCTATATTAAATTTGAAAGTGTTATTTTTATCCAAGCCACTGTACTATTGAATGTTACTACTGGACAGCCTTTAAAACATACAGCAGCAGCCAATGTAATGTGTTAGGACCAAAATAACAATACCTCCCGATCTGGAAATTATGGTGAGGATGTGGAGGGAGAGGGAGGGTGGGCCTCGTTATCTGGAGTGATAGCAAACTTGAAGGCAACGGTGTGCGCGGCCAACCTGTCAACATATCGCAGCTGTCGTGTCACTGTCAAAGCATCTGGCATATCACACCCTCCGTCCCGTGCACCACAATATATTTAATTAAACGTAAATTGAAGGAGGTTCTGGTAGCGTCGCTCTCGACAGCCGCTAACTATTAACGAGCAGCAGTGTGAAAAACACCTTCAAAGGAGTCCCCTGCCAAGAGTCATCGTGTGCCTTCTCACGCCGACACTACCACCCGCTGTAATTATACTCCCTAAAACACACATACACACTACATATACAATTTGAACATAAATGAGCAACGACTTCTGAAGTCGAGTCTATACAGAGGTTTAAAAATAGATAACTCATTTAAGTTACTGAAAGTATGTGGGACCAAGGCCTACCTTAGTACTGAGCTGCAGGAGCACTGACTCCCGGAAATATCATTTAGATATTCAACCACACTGCACCCCATTTGCCTCCCTAGAAAACTGACTAACGATTTTTCTTTAACTTCAGCTAGTGAACCCGTTGTGGAATGACTGTTTCTTTAATGTCTTACTGAAGTCTCCTAACTATGTTAACAGATTTCATTACTTTTTATATGAAACCTGTCATATGATGGAATGACAGTAATAAGAACATAAAGGAGGAATGATGGAGATACAGTATAAAATACTGACACAACACTATGAAAAAATAGACAAATGCAGCATGCTGCAATCCTTTATTAACTGTTTCATCCACACAGTGGGCTTTATCAAGTCACAAACAGGGAGAGGATATGGGTCTGAGATAAAAAAAAAATATTCCAGATGTAATTCATCTAGAACATGAGTAACAAAATTGTAACAAAACAATTTTAAACAAATCTGGGAAAGATTGAGGCTTGAACCCATGGCAGGTGAGTCCTAAAACTCTCAGGCCTTGACCACTCCATGACTCATCTAAAGCAGATAGACAGTTTTCAGGAAAAAAAAAAAAAAAGTAATTACACAAATTAACGAACCGTTAACATATATCCAAAATATCGTCGAACATACGTTAACAGCTGACTGAAAGATTGGCAATGTGGTGAGACGGTAACAAGACATCAAGCTGAGCAAGTGTGGGATTGCAACCTATTCTTAATTAAGAAATTTATTTACACGTAATATTAGGAAGGGTCACTTTCTAAATGCTCTACAAAAGCTATATAAAAAAGTATATTTTTAGCAAATAAAATTTTAAAAGGCCACTATATACATTATCTGGTAATTAAACAGTTGAGCAGTACACAATACATAAATAACCCACACATAGGAGAGAGGAGCATAGGACGATGTACATGTACGTAGGGGGCCAAAGTATTGTTTACCGTGAATATACCAATGATGTCAAATTTGATGACGTCGTTGGTATGTGCAAGGGCAGAGGGGCACTCCTAGCAAAGTCCCTACACCAGCACAACAACTCACTCAAACCTCACTACTGCATTATGGTGACAACATAAGGAGGAAAGGGTGGTGGTGTTGGTATTCCTTAGCCGACATTCTTTTTACTAAAAACACATGTCAGGGCAAAAAAAAATAAACGAGATAAGAGGTAGCAAATAAAGTTTGCAGCTAAAGTACAAGTTACGATACTAGTCTCCTTCGGTAATGGGCCGTGGCCTCATTTTCAGCTCTGCCATTATCAGCAACTTTTACACTCGGCTTAAAAAAGTAAATTTAGAGGTTGGTATATTTATGTATTACGAGTTATATAGCTTTTAATTTGTTCATATGGAAATAATGTACATTACTTTGTGTGCCTCTCTAAAAATTCATCTATTTACACTGAATACAACCAAGAATAAATCAATATTTCCAGGCCTGTAATGGACTGGACATAGGTGATTTTCACATACGAGGTTGCTGTCCAACCGATAGGATGTCGACAGTATATGGGGGGCGGACCTGGATAATTCACCCCAGGCTATGCCACAGTGGTTACTATACAGCATTATTCAAGCTTACAGGGAACAATTGACGAAAAAACTCACCAACGGCTTGACCTCTTGCTTGTAATGTTTTAATTATCTGGCTTATTCTGATATTGTCATTCTTAAGTCTCTCACAATGAACTTCAGCCCTACAGAATGATTAGTTTGTTTTGTACTTAGTTTTCAACTTATATTTCCTCGATGCTTCCATTGCAGGGCAACTGAAATTTGTCACCACTGACCATTACGTTGTTGTCGGGCTGGAAGGCTTGGTATATTTATGTTGAAGGTTCGCAGCGTCATCAATAGATGCCATTCTAAAAGATTATAATCTCTAATAAGAGCAAAGGATGATACGTGTTGTGATATCAGCAAAGGATGATACGTGTTATGATATCAGCAAAGGATGATACGTGTTATGATATCAGCAAAGGATGATACGTGTTATAATATCAGCAAAGGATGATATGTGTTATGATACATGTCTTAGTCAATATCAGATTTAAGAATGAAAAACAAGTGGGACAGTTTTTTTCTTCACTGTGGTACCCTCTGGGTTCTATTTGCTAGGAAATTTAACTGCATCCATGTGCTCACTTTTCAAGTGTGTTTTCCACTTCCGGAGCCAGTGTTTACCTGGTCAACCAGGATGTTGCTGCTGGCCTACATATAAATCACAGACTGGTTGACCCAGCACTTGGCAGAGGTACTTGTCCATTTTCCTTTCTGAAGACATTTGTCCTAGCAATATTTCTGATATCTTTTGGCAAGATGTTAAAGTTAGGAACCACAAATGCTGATACAATGTTCTTTTATTGTGAAGAACAAAAAGGCACACTAACACAACACAAATAACTATTGCCTCCCCTCACTCCTCTCTTTCTACTAAACTCCTCTCCCTACTTTCTTCTACCACTATTACTTCTGCTACTACTACTTCCACTACCAACCTTACCAATACCACTTTTTTTTCTACTTCTTGATCCCGTCCTTATCCCCCCCCCCCGGCCTATATATACTGGCTTCCTCACACTCGTGTTAGTGTGACTTTGAAAATGGTCCAGGTCGGACCAAAATGTCGTCGTATGCTTCTCTCTCCTATGTGCCTTTTTTTCTGTGTGTATTCTCTTATTGTGTCTATGGAATCCCTGCTTTCCACTGTTTTTTTTAGTATACATTTTCTCCCTTATGCATCACTAGTATGTCAGGGAAGTTTAAGACTTTTGCAAAAACCAGAGTAAATTGCATCTGCATTTGGCTTGTCTTCCAATGCACCCAAGACTTTGTCGTATTGGTCTAGAAGCAGAAGTGACCAGCTCTAAACTCATGATGTCCTGGGTTGTGCAAATGTTATGATTCTATGCAATTAATAATACTGCCATAATTTCTTACAAATGCTTTACTGGCACCTTTGTGAGTGGGATCAATACCTGTGGATTTTAATGATTGTAGGATGACATCCGTCTCGACTCTTCCAAAAATGTTTTAAGGGGAGAGGATAGTGGTTATTAACAATTTACGATGAATATATAGTTATACAACTCTGGGCCTGGGGCAAATGCATTGGGAAGCTATCATGGCTTCTTTTAGGTCAACTGGGAATAGGGTTATGTCAGAAATAGTGAAAATGTCATCTGCATTTAACCCAAACGTATATATATGTTCTCTCGTGTAGCGCCCCAAACGTATATATACGTTTTATTTTTAATTCCTTCAAAACTGGCGCGATAGGCCTGAGTCGCCTAGACATGAGAGAATGGGTGTGTGCATTCAGTGTACGTGGTATACAAAAAATCGGGGACGCCTGGATACCACATGGTAGGACCAGTTACATTCAGCTCCATCCTGGATCAACATCATGGCACATCCTTGTGATTCACTCACGCCTCGTCGTATTAACACTATTATTCAAGGAAAGTGATATAGATCGTGAGTTTAGTGGATTTGACACCAACGGGGCCAGTAATATTCAAGGAATTAGTGAAAATGTCGACGATAACTGAGATGGCCCTCAGCCCATCACCTCTGGGGTAGCCACACCTGACCCGGGGCCAATCACCTCTGGGGTAACCAGTGTGGCCACAGCAGACCCTAGGCCAAGCACTTCTGGGGTGGCCAGTGTGGCCACACAAGACCCTGGGCCAAGCACCTTTGGAGTGGTGAGTGTTACCCATAGGCAACTTCGCAAGAGGAAACTATTATTTTCCGAGTGTTTTAGTGATAGTGAAAGTGATGTAAGTGATGATGAGATTGATTTTATGCCAATCAAGGATTCGTCTAGCGATAGTGAAGTTCATTATTCACCAGTGAAGCGCATGTTTAGGCGTCGTTATCTACGTTCAGGCAGTGTGCCATATGCAATCCAAGGGTCATGGCAGGTCACGATCCAAAACCCCGGCCACTGATAGAGAAAGTGATCATGAAGGTGAGTATGCGGGGACGGAGGAAGTAGTGGTGGGTGGCATGGTGCCTGGACAGACAAAGGACCGCCCGGCATCCCCTCAACCATGTGCTGCCTCCACTCCTGTCCCTCCTCCTGCTCCCCCTCACCCAATGCCACAGGTCCACCCTGCACCATGTGATTGTGAGTGGAACTGGACACAAAGTATGTTCGTGCACCAGCCTTGTGATTTTAACGTAAGTGGAAGTGGTATCCAGCCAGAATGTCCAATAACAAATGAGTCTACAGAGTTAAGACTATTTCCAGTAGTACTTTGACGAGTCCATAATGAACTTGATAGTGACCCAGACATTTATTACCGATATGTCATGGACAACATATCAGAGGTTGGAGAATCGTCGAGGCTGCACAGGTGGAAGGACACAACAGTGGCTGAAATGTACTTACAATGGACCCCCGCCTAACACTATTAATCCGTTCCTGAGAGCTCAACGTTAGGCGAAATTATCATTAGCCGAATTAATTTTCCCCATAAGAAATAATAGAAATCAAATTAATCCGTTCCTGACACCCCAAAGAATGAACAAAAAAAAAAAAAAAAAAAGAATTTTACCACATGAAATATTAATTTTAATACACACAAACTGAAGAAGACATGCACAGTTACATGACACTTATCTTTATTGAAGATCTGGTGATGATTAATGGGATGGGAGGAGGGGAGACTGTGGATGGTGTTAATGTTTAGAAGGGGAATCCCCTTCCATTAGGACTTGAGGTGTCAAGTCCTTTTCCGGGGTTACTTCCCTTCTTCTTTTAATGCCACTAGGACCAGCTTGAGAGTCACTGGACCTCTGTCGCACAACATATCTGTCCATAGAGGCCTGTACCTCCCATTCCTTTATGACATTCCTAAAGTGTTTCACAACATTGTCAGTGTAATAGTCACCAGCACGGCTTGCAATAGCTGTGCGAGGGTGATTTTCATTAAAAAAGGTTTGCACTTTAAGCCACATTGCACACATTTCCTTAATCTTTGAAGTACACAACTTCTTCAATTTCTCTATCCCCTCCTCCAGAGCAGTTTCCTGAGGTCAGGCCTCTTGCTTTTGAAGATGATCCAGCAGCTCATCAGTGGTTAGTTCGTCATTGTCCTCCTCCACCAACTCTTCCACATCCTCCCCACTAACCTCCAACCCCAAGGACTTCCCCAATGCCACAACGGATTCCTCAACTGGCATAGGATTCCCAGGGTTAGCCTCAAACCCTTCAAAATCCCTTTTGTCTACACATTCTGGCCACAGTTTCTTCCAAGTAGAGTTCAAGGTCCTCTTAGTCACTTCCTCCTAAACCTTACCTATAATGTTTACACAACTGAGGATGCTAAAGTGATCTCTCCAAAACTCTTAGTCAATTGAGTTTCTGAGGTCACTACAAAGCACCTTTCAAACATAGCTTTTGTGTACAGTTTCTTGAAGTTGGAAATGACCTGCTGGTCCATGGGCTGCAGGAGAGGAGTGGTATTAGGAAGCAAAAACTTGACCTTAATGAAGCTCATTTCTGCAGAAAGTCGCTCTGCCACGTCTGAAGGATGACCAGGAGCATTGTCTAATACCAGGAGGCACTTAAGGTCTAATTTCTTTTCAGTTAGGTAATTTTTCACAGTGGGGGCAAATGCATGGTGTAACCAGTCATTGAAAAAGTCCCTAGTGACCCACGCCTTACTGTTTGCCCTCCACAGCACACACATAATTCTTGAATTTACACATTCATATTCTCTTTTCTCCTTCCACAACTAATCCTTCAACATTACTGCTACCCCTTCCTTTGCTCTAACTCTCTCAGATACTCCAGATTTAATCCCATTTATTTCCCCCCACCGAAACTCCCCTACCCCCTTCAGCTTTGTTTCGCTTAGGGCCAGGACATCCAACTTCTTTTCATTCATAACATCAGCAATCATCTGTTTCTTGTCATCCGCACTACATCCACGCACATTCAAGCATCCCAGTTTTATCAAGTTTTTCTTCTTCTCTTTTTTAGTAAATGTCTACAGGAGAAGGGGTTACTAGCCCATTGCTCCTGGCATTTTAGTCGCCTCATACGACACGCATGGCTTACGGAGGAAAGATTCTTTTCCACTTCCCCATGGACAATAGAAGAAATAAAGAACAACAAGAGCTATTTAGAAAAAGAAGAAAAACCTAGATGTATGTATATATATATATATATGCATGTGCGTGTCTGTGAAGTGTGACCAAAGTGTAAGTAGGAGTAGCAAGATATCCCTGTTATCTAGCGTGTTTATGAGACAGAAAAAGAAACAAAAGTATGACATGTAAGTACACCTACCATCCGGCTTATGACCTGCTCGACTTACGACCACTCGACTTATGACCGCGTTTTTAATGCCAAATTTCTGGGAAATAAACAACTATTTGAGTAGTACACAGTGTTTATCCTAAACCTTACAGTATAAAATACAGTACTAACAACATAAAAAGTAATGTAAAACATGAAATACCAAAATAAAACAATAAAATAAAGTCATTACAAAAATGTTTTGTTGATATTCAGTAGTAAAGTTCAACTTATGACCATTTCGACTTACGACCGGTTTCTCGGAACCGAACTCGGTCGTAAGTCGGATGGTAGGTGTACTTGTATACAGTGGAACCTCTACTTGCGAGCGTGTCCACGAGCGAGTTTTTCCAAATATGAGCAGTCGATGTGTCGATTTTTTGCTTCCATACACGAGCAAAATTTCCACAAGCGAGCAGACCTCAAGGCAGGTTCCTTGACACTGGTGAGGGACTCTTGCTCTTGATCTCGGGAATTTTATCTCATTTGTTTGTTGGACTATCTTATTGAAACTTGGGCAATGTATGATGGAAAGATGTTTCTTAATGTACACCAAAAATGAAAGAAATCTAAGCATAAATAATGGAGTTCACTTCTCAGCAATTAGCCACCCCTCCGTGGTAATTTCGAATGGTTTTTATGGTTGCAGTCTCGTTTTTTTGGTCTCATTTGATAGAATAGAAGATATATTACAGGAGGGGTGTTAATACTGCAGTTTAAAAACTGTAGTGTAAAGCACCCTTCTGGCAAGACAGTGATGGAGTGAATGATGGTGAAAGTTTTTCTTTTTCGGGCCACCCTGCCTTGGTGGGAATCGGCCAGTGTGATAAAAAAAAAAAAAAAGATATGATTTTGATTGCTTTCATGAAGAAAAGTGCCTTGAAATTGAGCTCGACCTAGAAGAAATGGTCCATTGCTTAACTGTTTCAGAGTAAACAAATGAGGTCACTGTCCATTCCAATATGCAGTCATGAATGGGTTGACATATTTATACAATTATTGCAATAAGGAATAACAGTACATCGTATATTTTTTGAGTGAATACAAATTACAAATAATTAATATAATAATAATAATATGAATAATAATAATATGAATAATAACAATATGTATAATAATAATAATAATAATAATAGTATAATACAATAATAATATGTATAATAATAATACATATATAATAATAATGTACTGCATATAATAATTATAATAATAGACGGCTTCAAAAGGCTGTCACTAGATTACCTGGAGGTTATTCCGGGGATCAACGCCCCCGTGGCCTGGTCCATGACCAGGCCTCCCGATGGATCAGGGCCTGATCAACTAGGCTGTTATGCTGCCCGCATGCAGTCCAACGTACGAGCTACAGCCCGGCTGATCCGGCACTGACTTTAGGTATCTGTCCAGCTCTCTCTTGAAGGCAGCCAGGGGTTTATTGGCAATTCCCCTAATGCTTGATGGGAGGCTATTGAACAGTCTTGGGCGTTTTCCCTTAGTGTACCAATGGCGCCCCTACTTTTTATTGGGGGCATTTTGCATCGCCTGCCAGTCTTTTACTTTCGTAGGGAGTGATTTCTGTGTGCAGATTTGGGATCATTCCTTCCAAGATTTTCCAAGTGTAGATTATGATATATCTCTCCCTCCTGCATTCCAACGAGTACAAGTCAAGTGCTTCCAAGCGTTCCCAGTAGTTAAGGTGCTTGGCAGAACTTATACGTGCAGTAAAGGATCTCTGTACACTCTCTAGATCTGCGATTTCACCTGCTTTGAATGGAGATGTTAATGTACAGCAGTATTCCAGCCTAGAGAGAACAAGTGATTTGAAAAGGATCATCATTGGCTTGGCATCTCTCGTTTTGAACGTTCTCATTATCCATCCTATCATTTTCTTTGCACGTGCGATCGTGGCACTGTTGTGATCCTTGAAAGTGAGATCATCAGACATTACTACTCCCAGGTCCCTTACATTATTTTTCCGCTCTATTGTATGGCCAGAGTCTGTAGTATACTCTGTTCTAGTTATTATCTCCTCCAGTTTTCCATAACGGAATAGCTGGAATTTGTCCTTGTTGAACATCATATTGTTTACCGTTGCCCACTGGAAAACTTTGTTTATATCTTCTTGGAGGTTAACCGTGTCCTCAGCAGACGACAGCCTCATGCAGATCCTAGTATCATCCGCAAAGGATGATACGGTGCTGTGATGTATATCTCTGTCTATGTCTGATATGAGGATAAGGAATAAGATGGGGGCGAGTACTGTGCCTTGTGGAAGAGCTCTTCACTATGGCAGCCTCCAATTTAACTCTGTTGACCACTACTCTTTGTGTTTGATTTGTTAGGAAGTTGAAGATCCATCTCCCCACTTTCCCAGTTATTCCTTTAGCACGTATTTTATGGGCTATTACACCATGATCGCATTTGTCAAATGTTTTTGCAAAGTCTGTGTATATTACATCTGCATTCTGATTTTCTTCCAGTGCATCCAAGGCCATATCATAGTGATCCAGTAGTTGTGAGAGGCAGGAGCGACCTGCCCTGAACCCATGTTGCCCTGGATTGTGCAGATTGGCAGTGTTTACCACAACAAAGAGGGAGCGGTTGTGGCCGCCTCCACCTGTTACATAATGACATATTTTATTCATTCTAGAGTATATGTCGTGTTTCTGTTATTTATATTGTCTGTTATGTCATATTAGATGAACTGTGATGAAGTGAGATAGATAAATAAGCCGTAGAGTTGATATTAGCGAAATTATTGAAGTACAGAATTCCACTGGAACGGATTAATTGGATTTCAATTAATTTAACCCTTTGACTGTCGCAGGCCCCTTTCTGAAACTGTCATTCTATGTCGATAAATTTTTGAAAAAAAAAAAAAAAAAATTATTTTTTCTAATGAAATGATAGAGAACCTTTTCCCGATGGTACTGACACCAAAAGTTCGAAATTTGGTCGAAAACGTATGGAGTTACGCTCCCGCTAAGTTAGCGATCTCGGCGACATATGCGTATCGGCGATTTCGCCAAATTTGAGCCCTGTTTTCAGCCAATTCCGTTGTTCCAGTTGACCAAACTCATAGCTATTTCTTTAGAACTCCATTTTATCTATCAGCTGAGTACAAGAAACTGCCCATTTACCAATTTGAACTACCCAATATACTGGTCAGAAATTGGCAATTTGGCCAATTTCACGCAAATTAAAAAAGATGCCAATTTCAAAAAAGGGTCCAGAATAAACAAGGTAGACATTCTTGGCACTAAAATAACATATCCTCTGTTCATTAGTCACATCTCTAGGCCCCTCTTATATTATTACTGCTTTCTATTTTGATTTTTTATTCATACAAAAAAATACAAAATTTACTGTTATGCAGATTACTGCATTATTGTAAAAATGATATAAATAATATCAGTGCACTAGTGAAAGAATATTAGACTCCCCAGTTGACATGTATTGGACGTGTGGTGTGATTTGTTTACTCCTGAACATTGGTAAAAATCGAACATTTCCACTAATTTGAGCTCAGTTTCAAGGTTGTTTTCATCCTCAAAGTAATGAAAATCATCTCTATTTCTGTAATATGTTTTCTATTTTATCACCTAAGACCACGAAAACGCGAATACAATGATAAATACTATACAAAAATACACCTCAAAGTCTGCGTTTTAATCCAAAAAAACGCTCAGTTTTTTTTTCTCATTACGCACTGTGTGCTGCAGGATTTCTTTTATATGGTGCACACTGACCACACAGACCCATTCTCTCACATGTGGGCCTACCAGCTTTCTCCCACTTAATTTGAAGCCGCTAGAATTATTGAGTATATATACGTCAGATACAGTGGCGCGTAAGACGTATTTATACGGCGTAAACAGTCAAAGGGTTAAATGAGGAAAATTGACTCTGCAAACGAGCAAATCCAGTTGCGAGCAAGGTCTTGGAACGGATTAAACTCGCAGGTAGAGGTTCCACTGTATATAGTTGTAGGTAACCTAGGTAGTAGGTTGGTAGACAGCAACCGCCCAGGGAGGTACTACCGTCCTGCCAAGCGAGTGTAAAACGAAAGCCTGTAATTCTTTTACATGATGGCAGGATTGTTGGTGTCCTTTTTAATGTCTCATAAACATGCAAGATTTCAGATACATCTTGCGACTTCTACTTACACTTAGGTCACACTACACATATATGTACAAGCATATATATACACACACACCCCTCTGGGTTTTCTGCTATTTTCTTTCTAGTTCTTGTTCTTGTTTATTTCCTCTTATCTCCATGGGGAAATAGAACAATTCTTCCGCCATGAGCCATGTTTGTTGTAAGAGGCGACTAAAATGCCGGGAGCAAGGGGCTAGTAACCCCTTCTCCTGTATAAATTACTAAATTTAAAAAGTGAAACTTTTGTTTTTCTTTTTGGGCCACCCTGCCTCTGTGGGATATGGCCGGTTTGTTGAAAGAAAAAGAAAGAAGTGTTTATGACAATATGATGATAATTTTGTATATAATATTGGTGTATATAAACAACAATTGGTATTGAAATCAAAAGATTTGCCATAAAACATAATTATCATATCATGAAAGCCAAGAAAATTAAAAAAAATGGAAGAAAACAACAAATATGTATAATTTCTGCAAGAGGCAGCAATCCACGTTGCCGCCAGGTGATCGCCAAGTGCCAACTTCGCAGCCTGACCCTAAAATTTTTGTATATTCTATAATACTTAAAGGTAGAAAGTTGAAAGTGAACATAGAAAAGAGTAAGGTGATGAGGGTGTCAAATGATTTAGATAAAGAAAAACTGGATATCAAATTGGGGAGGAGGAGTATGGAAGAGTGAATGTTTTCAGATACTTGGGAGTTGACGTGTTGGCGGATGGATTTATGAAGGATGAGGTTAATCATAGAATTGACGAGGGAAAAAAGGCGAGTGGTGCATTGAGGTATATGTGGAATCAAAAAACGTTATCTATGGAGGCAAAGAAGGGAATGTATGAAAGTATAGTAGTACCAACACTCTTATATGGGTGTGAAGCTTGGGTGGTAAATGCAGCAGTGAGGAGACGGTTAGAGGCAGTGGAGATGTCCTGTTTAAGGGCAATGTGTGGTGTAAATATTATGCAGAAAATTCAGAGTGTGGAAATTAGGAGAAGGTGTGGAGTTAATAAAAGTATTAGTCAGAGGGCAGAAGAGGGGTTGTTGAGGTGGTTTGGTCATTTAGAGAGAATGGATCAAAGTAGAATGACACGGAAAGCATATAAATCTATAGGGGAAGGAAGGCAGGGTAGGGGTCGTCCTTGAAAGGGTTGGAGAGAGGGGGTAAAGGAGGTTTTGCTTGGACTTCCAGCAAGCGTGTGTGAGCGTGTTAGATAGGAGTGAATGGAGACGAATGGTATTTGGGACCTGACGATCTGTTGGAGTGTGAGCAGGGTAATATTTAGTGAAGGGATTCAGGGAAACCGGTTATTTTCATATAGTCGGACTTGAGTCCTGGAAATGGGAAGTACAATGCCTGCACTTTAAAGGAGGGGTTTGGGATATTGGCAGTTTGGAGGGATATGTTGTGTATCTTTATATGTGTATGCTTCTAAACTGTTGTATTCTGAGCACCTCTGCAAAAACAGTGATAATGTGCGAGTGTGGTGAAAGTGTTGAATGATGATGAAAGTATTTTCTTTTTGGGGATTTTCTTTCTTTTTTGGGTCACCCTGCCTCGGTGGGAGACGGCAGACTTGTTGGAAGAAAAAAAAAAAAAAACTTAAAAAATGTGCTCTTTTTTTCAAAATATTTGGGGCGCTGCGCGAGTGAACATATATATACGTTTGGACCGTTTAAGGGTTAAAAAAAGGTTGGGGGGGGGGGGGGGGGGTGTTAACCTATTGACTAATTAATGCTTCACTGAACACAGTCATATTGTGCCTTTAGTATTTCACCCCATTCTTTATTTCAGCAGTACATATATGTTCTATCTCCTTTAAGTAAGAACCCAATGCCAAATGTGGTTTCTATCCTAGATTTTGCATAACAAAAACTATTTTAGATTTCCTCTAATTTCATTTATGGTTCTGTGCTCCTTTCTTTCCTGAAGAAAACAAACACCCTATTAGTAGTTTGAAACACTTAAAAAATTAAGCGCTTGACCTATTGGAGATAAGTTCAGAGAGCATGGTATAGAGGATTTACAAGAATAATAGTTTTATTTACCTCTCAGGAGAAGACGAGTTGTTACAATGATTATGCAAGATGATAGTCACAAATAAACACTATTTATCTTTAAACATTATGCAGATAAAATAATAATGGCCACTGGTATACTCCCCCTCCTACATTCTTCAGACTTCATTCTCTGAAGCCCAGCTAAAGATACTTTACAAAGGTATCTCTTAACCCCTTGACTGTCGACACCCCAAATTCTGAGGTGTCTCCTGGTATACTGGAGGTTACCTGGAGGTTATTCCGGGGATCAACACCCCCGCAGCACGGTCCCATGACCAGGCCGAAAAATTTTCAAAAAAAAAAAAAAAAAAAATCACATGAACTGATAGAGAATCTTTTCTCGATGGTAACGACACCAAAAGAACGAAATTTGATGGAAAACTTAAGGGATTACGCTCTCGCCAAGTTAGCGACCTTGGCGATATTTATGAATTGGCGATTTCGCCCACTTTGAGCCCTATTTTTAGCTAATTCCATTGTTCCAGTTGACCAAACTCATAGCTATTGCTTTAGAAACTGCCCATTTACCGATTTCAACTACCCAATAACGTGGTCAGAAATTTGCAATTTGGCCAATTTCACACAAATTAAAAAAATGTCAATTTCAAAATAGGGTCCAGAATGAACAATGCAGACATTCCTGGCATTAAAATAACATTTTCTTTGTTCATCAGTCACATCTCCAGGCCCTTCTGATATTACTCTTGCTTTCTATTTTGAATTTTTATTCAAACAAAAAATAAAAGATTTACTGTTATGCAGACTACTGTAATATTGTAAGAATTGTATAAATAATGTCAGCTCATTCGTGACTGCATATCAGAATGACTAGTTGGACATTTATTGGACAAGACATCATTTGTTTACTTTTGAACATTGGTAAAAATCAAACATTTCCCCTACTTTGAGCTCCATTTCAAGATTCTTTTCAAAGTAAAACCAATCAAAATCACATCTATTTCTATAATATGTTTTCCATTCTATCCAATGAGACCATGAAAACGAGAATATAACCATAAATACTATACAAAAATACACCACAAAGTCAGCATTTTAATCCAAAAAAAACAGTTTTTTTTTTCTCATGATGCACTGTGTGCTGCACGATTTTTTTTATTTGATGCACACTGACCACACAGACCCATTCTCTCATATGTGGGCCTACCAGCTTTCTCCTGCTTAATTTGAAGCCGCTAGAATTTTTGAGGATATATACGTCAAACACGGTAAAAAACATGGTAAAAAAAAAAGAATGACAAGATGGGGTGGTAGGGGAAGTGGAATATTCAAATGGCTTTCAGGAAGAAATCCAAATATTCTTCCTTGAAGCCTTTTTATCCACTTCTCCAAGGCAATGGGTCCCACAATTTACACCAGAGTTGGACTCCATCCTTTACAAAGTATAATTTACACCTATCAAATACTGGAATGATTGCATCTAAAAATACATACTGAAATTACCCCTTATGGTTGAGGAAGGCACTGAAATATGTGAATAACAGCTTAATGAAAAGAAAGGATGTTATGGTCAACTCAGTACATGTATAAGAGGTCCTAAGATTTTTTCACTCTCCCTTCACGTTAGGGAAAATTACTAACAGGAAAGAGGTAATCCTATAAATTTTTCACAAGAAAAAAAAAAAAAAAAGGCCTAACAAGGGGGATGGGAGAGATCAAAACTTCTTATTGCAGCATCCATGGAAACATTGTCTTCATATACAGTTGTTTATGCAAGTATAAGTATTAGCAACAGCTAAGTTTGTTTCAGTAACATTTTATTAAATTAGGCTGTACTGAGTGTTACTTGTACAGCAGTGTAGCAATGCACAAAAGAGAGCACTGGGCTGGGTATTAAGCAAGCATGACACAGTGATCAAGTAATAGTGCAATTCTGGTCCACTTCATTAACCCTTTCAGGGTTTCGGCCATACTAGTACGGCTTACGTGCCAGTGTCCATGACGTACTAGTATGCATAAATTCTAGCGCCTTCAAATCTAGTGAGAGAAAGCTGGTAGGCCTACATATGAAAGAATGGGTCTATGTGGTCAGTGTGCGCACTATAAAAAAAAATCCTGCAGCACAGTGCGTAATGAGAAAAAAAAAAACTTTGACCGTGTTTTTGGATTAAAACAGCAACTTTGCACTATATTTTCGTATGGTATTTATTGTTGTATTCTAGTTTTCCTGGTCTAATTGTATAGAATGGAAGACATATTACAGAAATTGAGATGATTTTGACTGGTTTTACAATGAAAAGTACCTTGAAATTGAGCTCAAAGTAGCAGAAATGTTCGATTTTTACCAAAGTTCAAAAGTAAACAAATCATTCTAAGCATCCAATACACGTCAACTGGCGAGTCTAATATTCTTTCACAAGTGCGCCGATATTATTTATACCATTTCTACACTAATGCAGTAGTCTGCATAACAGTAAATCTTTTTTTTTTTTTTTTTGTGAGAATAAAAATTCAAAGTGGAAAGCAAAAGAAATGTAAGAGAGGCCTGGGGGATGTGACTAATAAAAAGAGGAAATGTTATTTTAGTGCCAGGAATGTCTTTCTTGTTTATTCTGGACCCTATTTGGAAATTGGCGTCTTTTGAAATTTGTGTGAAATTGGCAAAATTGCTAAATTCTGACCACTGTATTGGATAGTCGAAATCGGTAAATTCGTGGTTTCTTGTACTCAATCGATAGAAAAAAATGGAGTTCTAGCGAAAGCTATGATTTTTTTCGACTAGTACATTGGAATTGGCTGAAAATAGGGCTCAAAGTGGGCAAAATAGCTGATGCGTAAACATCGTCGAGACCTCTAACTTCGCGAGAGCATAATTCCGTAAGTTTTCCATCAAATTTCATACTTTTGGTGTCATTTTTTTTTTCCCCAACAAGTCGGCCGTCTCCCACCGAGGCAGGGTGACCCAAAAAAGAAAGAAAATCCCCAAAAAGAAAAATACTTTCATCATCATTCAACACTTTCACCACACACACATTATCACTGCTTTTGCAGAGGTGCTCAGAATACAACAGTTTAGAAGCATATACGTATAAAGATACACAACATATCCTTCCAAACTGCCAATATCCCAAACCCCTCCTTTAAAGTGCAGGCATTGTACTTCCCATTTCCAGGACTTAAGTCCGACTATATGAAAATAACCGGTTTCCCTGAATCCCTTCACTAAATATTACCCTGCTCACACTCCAACAGATCGTCAGGTCCCAAGTATCATTCGTCTCCATTCACTCCTATCTAACATGCTCATGCACGCTTGCTGGAAGTCCAAGCCCCTCGCCCACAAAACCTCCTTTACCCCCTCTTTCCAACCCTTTCGAGGACGACCCCTACCCCTCTTTCTTTCCCCTATAGATTTATATGCTTTCCATGTCATTCTACTTTGATCCATTCTCTCTAAATGACCAAACCACCTCAACAACCCCTCTTCTGCCCTCTGACTAATGCTTTTATTAACTCCACACCTTCTCCTAATTTCCACACTCCGAATTTTCTGCATAATATTTACACCACACATTGCCCTTAGACAGGACATCTCCACTGCTTCCAACCGTCTCCTCGCTGCTGCATTTACCACCCAAGCTTCACATCCATATAAGAGTGTTGGTACTACTATACTTTCATACATTCCCTCCTTTGCCTCCATAGATAACGTTTTTTGACTCCACATATACCTCAATGCACCACTCACCTTTTTTCCCTCATCAATTCTATGATTAACCTCATCCTTCATAAATCCATCCGCCGACATGTCAACTCCCAAGTATCTGAAAACATTCACTTCTTCCATACTCCTCCTCCCCAATTTGATATCCAATTTTTCTTTATCTAAATCATTTGATACCCTCATCATTATGATCGGGAAAAGATTCTCTATCTTTTCATAAGAAAAAACTTTTTTTTTTTTTTTTTTTTTGAAATTTGGGGGACCCTGAGAACAAGTCTCTGAGAGGGCCTGTGGATGCTGAAAGGGTTAAGTAGATGGATATTAAATTGTACTACCAAGAGTAGTCCTGAGAATTTAGTGTTTACTCCCTCTGTTCTTTCTTTCTGCAGTTAAGCTTTGTGTATGTTTATTTTATGCATGTATAGAGAGCTCACATGTGCTTATGGAGATGGGTCTAGAATTATTAATTGAATATTTATGATTTTCTTAAAAGCTGAATTATGTCTGTCTCTTAGATTTTGATTAAATGTATTAATAGTTTAGGTTTTTTATTAATGTATAGATTTCATACTTTTCTGGCAAAAGATTGGATAAAAACTTAAGAATGTTATTACTGTATGTTGGCTTGATGTGTTCCTATGCGAGATGCCACTGTGTGGTGAAACGTTTCCTCAACAAAGATTCCCATATGTTGCGTAAGTGTCTCAATCTTCAACTCGTTGGTTTTCAAAACCATTCATCACAAAATCATACTCACCTATCTTCCCACATTGGAAAACTCCCTTCCCCACCTCCTACCCTCTCCAACAGTCCAGCTGTTGCACACTCTTATACATGTGTACTGTACCATAGTGTAGCTCTGTTCTATTTAATTACCATGTATACATTAATAAAAAATGTTGAACAGTAATGAATGTAATGTCTGGTGAAAATACTGTCAGCAAAAGTATTTAGATACAGGATATTACGGCTCCAAAACTTATTCTTATTATAACTTGCATCTAAGGAAAAAGAATCGGGTTTTAGGAATGTATTAACATCATAAGTTTGGGATGTACTGTAATGAATGGCAATGAATGATGTACAAGTCTTCATCTATACGGTTAAAAAAAAAAGTGCTCTACATGATGCTAAATAATGAGGGAGGTAGGTATGTAACTATTGCATAGTTCTTCAAAACTGCAAGGTACTGCATTGCTTTAACCCGCAAAATCAATAACTAACTGAATTACCTTTTCTTTAATTTTCTATTCAACTCATCCCACAGGGATTAAGAGATCAATCAACCTTTTCAAATTAAACCCATATTCACAACATCAGATTTTATTAGGTTCCTTTATTAAATTCAAAAGCAACTGGCAGAGGTCAGCAACTCCAGTAGTCTTGAGACGCAAGCCTGTGTATAATTCAGCCAAGGTTTTCCAGGTGTGAGTAAGATGGGAACTAATGAGTGCAGCCTAGTGAAAATTAGTAAGTAGAGTAAATTGCTGAGAAAATGAACCCTTCACAAATGGGTTGGCAAGATAAATATGAAATTTAAAAGGGAAGGCAAGAGAAACAAAGTTTTAATGGGTTGACAAGAAAAATGAAGTTTGGCAAATTATTTTTTTTAACACATCAGCCATCTCCCACCAAAGCAGGATGGCCCAAAAAAGAAAAACTTTAATTATCATCTATCACTGTCTTGCCAGAGGCGTGCTTACACTACAGTTATAAAACTGCAACATTAACACCCCTCCTTCAGAGTGCGGACACTGTACTTCCCATCTCCATAACTCAACTCCAGCCTGCCGGTGTTCCTGAATTCCTTCATAAATGTTACCTTGCTCACACTCCAACAACACATCAAGCCCTAAACACCATTTGTCTCCATTCACTCCTATCAAACATGCTCATGCATGCTTGTTGGAAGTCCAAGCCCCTTATGCACAAAACCTTCTTTACCCCCTCCCTCCAACCTTTCCCAGGCCAACCCCTACCCTGCCTTCCCTCCACTACAGTTTGGCAAATTATGCACTGAATTCAGGGTTTGGTTTCCTCACCTCTGCTGACCTTGGCTCTCTCCTAACTCTTCACCTGACCTGTCATCTGCCTTTCCAACTTTTTCACTCTTGCTTGTGACCTGATAATGGATAACGATGACTCAAAATAATCATCAGAAGTTTTGTCTCCAAAGTGTGAGCTACTTGTTTACTGTTCCAGCCACAGTACTGACATCAATGCATCGTGTGAATATCATGCAGAGAATAAGAAATAAGGAATTTAGAAAGTTATGGTGGTACAAAAGGTACAATTCAGTGTGCATTTTTCCTTAACAGCCGGGTTGTAATGACTATGTGGGTCTGCTGGCTGCTTGCACAGTTTGGTTAGCTAGGAAGTTAAAGAAAAGTGGCCTAATAATCTAGGCAGTTACTACTAGCTGCATGTGAACCAATACCTGGAGTATACCTGGAGGGGGTTTTGGGGGTCAGTGCCTCTATGGCCCAGTCTGAGACCAGGCCTTGTGGTGGATCAGGGCTTGATCAACCAGGCTGTTACTGCTGGCCGCAGGTAAACTGACGTACGAACCACAGCCTGGCTGGTCAAGTACTGACATTAGGTGCCTGTCCATTGCCTTCTTGAAGACAGCTGGGGATCTACTGGTAATCCCCCTTGTGTATGCTGGGAGGCGGCTGAACAATCTTCGGCCCCTGACACTTACTGTGTTCTCTCTCAGTGTACTCGTGGCACCCCTGCTTTTCATTGAGGGAATGTTACATCTCCTGCTGAGTCTTTTGCGAATGATTTTTGTGTGCAAGTTTGGTGCTAATCCCTCTAGGATTTTCCAAGTGTATATTATCAATTATCTCTCTCACCTGCATTCCAAGGAATACAAATCAAGGGACTTCAATCGTTCCCAGTAATTTAGGTGCCTTATTGTACTTGTGTGTGCCACAACCCAAGTGCTCAGGAACTGAATCCAACTTATCAAGTTCCCTCTTGAAGACAGGATTCTGTTGGTAATCCCCATTATGTATAAAGTGAGTTTACTGAAGTCTTCGTACCCCCTTTTCTTTAGGGGATTTTTGCACTGTCTGCTTTCATAGGAAGCCACTGCTGTGTATAAATTCAGGACCAGTTCCGTTAGGATACTCCAGGTGCAAATTATGATGCATCTTGTCTGCATCCCAAGGAGAACAGGTCAAAGTACTTCAAATATTCCAGTAATTTAGATGTTTGAATTTATATGTGCAATGGAAGTTCTCTGTGAATAAAGTACATTTCTTTAGTCTCTGGGTGGCTGAAAAGTGGTATGACTTGGGCGAGATAATGAAGGCAAACTTAATACAGTTTCAAGAGTTGAAATAATAAAGCAAAAGAGGCCAGAAATTAACAATACCAATAAAAGTAGTCCAGGAGGCAGTATCATGCACTAAGTCCTGACCCACTTAAGCACACAGAATCACAATAAATAACCAATCTCTTCCCCTCCCCTTTCCCCCCCCCCTGCTCTCAATATTTTAGTCACCTCTTACCCCACACAGGGTAATGCTCCAATATGAGTAGGCAAGAGTTGAGGAGGGGCATGAACATCTGCATAATGTAATGCAATTCCAAAAGAAACAAGTCAATGGGAATAGCCAACCAAGACAAGAGTGATGTGATATACCTGACAAAGCAGTAAGTCAAATTATGAAAATGCTACACACAGAAGGGTGCAAGGCACAATTGCTGTAGCTTACCTGATAGAGAACATCAAGGGTGACTGGGTAGATCATGTGCTCAACGATAACACGAAGAACAGTGTTGGGTCCACCTTGAGTATCTGTCTGATTGACCAGGGCCTGGGCTGCCTGTAGCGCCGCCTGTGCACTAGGATTCTGCTGGAAAATAAACATACATACTTTCACTGCTTGATGCCAGACATTATACTGCAGAAGAATATTTATAATTTATGTATGGAAGGCAAATATTTTTTGAATCAAAAGAAAATGGCACTGGTGATAATGCGAAAGAAATCATTATGGATTATTTTTTTTTTTAGAGCTCTGTACAAACACTGATTGATCAGTAGAAATTATAGCTTTGTAAACTAAATCCAATAGATATCATGATAAAGGTATATTTATCAGGATTTATAATGATACTAAAGATCACAAATCTTACAGAATTTTTTTTTAATGTTACAAATTTCAACAGATAGAGGAAATCAGGCTTAAGATGTACTGTATGAGTGAATACATTTATTGTGTTTTATAGCTCCAGCTAAGTGAAAGCTTCACCATCCAGTCAGCAAGAAAACTGACTGGAGAAGGCATCAGCTGTGCGTCAGGACTCACCGCGTTGGAGTGGGTCTGGTCGGTCTTGAGTTCCTTGTGGTTAGAGAATTGGACATAGACGGCGCGGCCACGCAGTTGGGCGGTACAGTTTGTGAAGTAGTTAACCATTGTGGTGGCGCACACTTCATCGGACATTTCCAAGAATGCCTGTAAGAAAAAAAATAAAATGATAGTAAGATATGAAATTGTCTGCATGTCCACCAAACACCCTGCATACCATCTCAACTTTTAAAATACAATATGATCTGCCTTATTCTAAAGAGGGTGACTCAGAGAAAACATTTATTACTACTAGTGCAACTACTACTACAAATTCCCCAAGTAATGTTTAATAAAATATTAAAAGAAACAACTGCAGATGCATTGCTCTGGAAATATGTAAATTTATTATAGAATATATAGCCAACAGATGAGGTATAATATTTTAGATAATCACTGTTCTGGGTTGAGGACACTAAGGGTTTTGCCCTAGAACACTTTTGTCCAGATAATTCTAAGTTCCTAAGTAGTAGGTTGGTATACAGCAACTGCCCAGAGAAGTACTATTGTCCTGCCAAGTGAGTAAAAAGAAAGCCTGTAATTATTTTACATGATGTCTAGGATTGCTGGTGTCTTTTTTGTCTGCAAGATTTCAGGTACGTCCCACTACTTCTACTTAGGTCACGCTACACATGCACGAGTTTTCTTCTATTTTCTCACTAGTTCCTGTTTATTTCCTCTTATCTCCACGGGGAAGTGGAACGGAATTCTTCCTCCCTAAGCTATGCATGTTGTAAGAAGCAACTAAAATGCCGGGAGCAAGGGGCTAGTAATCCCTTCTCCTGTATACATTACTGAAGTTAAAAAGGGAAACTTTTGTTTTTCTCTTCAGGCCACCCTGCCTCGGTGGGATATGGCCAGTTTGTTGAAAGAAGAATTCTAAGTTAAATTTATGAAAAAAAAAAATCCTTTGTCATTGTTATTAATGATTTTAAAATTAAAATTGTGCATACAAGGACTTTTCCCTATCTTTTTAGTGTTAATTTAATTTCCTCTAACTATGTTATTTCTGTGTAAGATTTCTTTCCTTTGATCCGACAGCTGAGGTCTATAGTAGAGCTGCTCCTTTTTCTTCAGTGTTTCACTTCTACATTTTTTGCATTTCAAGCAGACTGTATAGTTCTGCATTCACTTTCCTTGTACACTGGTCTGGAGCTAGTGTACTCAGTATGGTTTTCCAGGATACGAGATACTACATGTACTACAGTGAAACCCCAAGTTTCGAACATATCGACTATCGAACGCTTCGAGTTTCAACAGCTTTTTTTTAACCAATTTTGTCCCAAGTATCGAACAATACCCGTGTTTCGAACCGCCAGGTACCAGACTTGTCCACCTGCCCTCATCACCTGCACAGGCGTCGTGAGCCAATCAGGCTTTGTTGATGCTTGAGTGAACACTAACCTGTAAACTCATTCAAACATTTCACTATTAATTCATTGTGTTTGGTGCTTGTGCGACTGTGAAATAAGCTAGCATGGGTCCAAAGAAACTTGCTAGTGGTACCCGTGGTAAAGAAAGTGAGAAACACCACAGACGTCAAGAAGGAAATAGTAGAAAAATACGAGAGCAGTGTGCGACTTGTGGAGCTTGCCAGCATGTATGGTAAAAACAAGTCAACAATCACTTCTATCCTGGTGAAGAGACAAGAAATCAGGGAAGCTAATGTTGCGAAAGATGTTGATATGCTAACCAAAAACAGACCACAGACAGTCGATCAGGTTGAGAAGTTGTTGCTGGTGTGGATCAAGGATAAAGCTATGGCAGGTCATAGTGTTTCTGAAACAATCATTTGTGAAAAGGCAAGGCAACTAGTTGCATGCTGATCTTGTAAAGAAAATTCCTGGGACCAGTGGTGATAGTGAATTTAAGGCCAGCAGAGGCTGGTTTGACAGATTTAAGAAGCATAGTGACATATACAGTGTTGTAGGGCATAGTGAGGCAGCCAGTTCATACAAATGGGGGGCTGAAAAATTTGTGAATGATTTTAACGGGTATGTAGACCCTGGAAAATTCAAACCCCAATGAATGTTTAATAATGACGAAACAGGCCTGTTTTGGAAGAAAATGCCAATGAGGACCTACACTACTCAGGAGGAAAAGGCACTTCCAGGATACAAGCCTATGAAAGACAGGCTAACTCTTTAATGTGCTAATGCTAGTGGGGATTTTAAAGTGAAGCTTTTACTGGTGTATCACTCAGAAAATCCCAGTGTGTTTAAGAAAAACAATGTCATTAAGAACAAGTTATGTCTTGTGGAAAGCAAATAATAAGGCATGGGTCACGAGGTAAATTTTCAGAGTGGGTCCATGAAGTGTTTGGCCCCAGTGTGAAAAAATACCTCCTAGAAAATAATTTGCCACTCAAGTGCCTCCTGTTACTGGACAATGCTCCTGCACATCTTCCAAATTTGGTAGACCTACTGTATAGGGACTGCAGTTTCATCACAGTGAAGTTCTTGCCTCCTAACACCACTCCTCTCTTCCAGCCCATGGACCAGCAGGTCATTTCTAACTTCAAAAAATTCTACACAAAACCAGTGTTTGAAAAGTGCTTCGAAGTGACCACAGACACTAAGTTGACCCTAAGAGAGAGTTCTAGAGGAATCACTTCAATATCTACACATGCATAAGCCTCATAGGTAAGGCTTGGGAGGGAGCGACTTCCAGAATTTTGAACTCTGCTTGGAGACAATTGTGGCCACAATGTGTCGTCCAGAGGCATTTTGAAGGGTTTGAGGCTGATCCTGACCCTGCTGACCCTCTGCCTGGTGTGGAAGGTATTATGGCACTGGGCAAGTCAATGGGGTTGGAGGTGAGTGGTGAGGATGTGGAAGAGTTGGTGGAGGACCACTGGGAAGAGCTAAAAACTGAAGAGCTGGAACAGTATCAGACCACAGCTCAGGAACTTGCTTCAGAAGAGGAGGAAGAGGGAGTGGATGAGGTGCCTTCTTCACAGATTAACCCTTTGACTGTCGCAACCCCAAATCCTGAAGTGTCTCCTGGTGTCGCAAAATATTTGGATTTTTTTTTTTATGAAATGATAGGGAATCTTTTCCTGATGAAATATACACCAAAAGTGTGAAATTTGATGGAAAACTTACGGAATTACGCTCTTGCGAAGTTAGCGACCTCAGCGACACTTGCGCATCGGTGATTTCACCCACTTTGAGCCCTATTTTCGGCTAATTCCATTGTTCCAGTCCACGAAACTCATAGCTATTTCTTTAGAACTCCATTTATTCTATTGATTGAGTACAAGAAACCACCCATTTACCAATTTCAACTACCCAATAAAGTAGTCAGAAATTGGCAATTGGCCAATTTCATGCAAATTAAAAAATATGTCAATTTCAAAATAGGGTCCAGAATGAACAATGCAGACATTCCTGGCATTAAAATAACATTTTCTCTGTTCATCAGTCACATCTCCAGGGCCCCTGTTATAATACTCTTGCTTTCTATTTTGAATTTTTATTCACACAAAAAAATAGAAGATTTACTGTTAGGCAGACTACTGCAATATTGTAATAATTGTATAAATAACATCAACCCATTTGTGACTGTATATTAGAATGGCTATTGGGACATTTATTGGACAATGGCGTCATTTGTTTACTCCTGAACATCGGCAAAAATCGAACATTTCTGCTGCTTTGAGCTCCATTTCAAGATTCTTTTCATAGAAAAACCTATCAAAATTACTTCTAGTGTTTCTATAATATGTTTTCCATTTATCAAATGAGACCAAGAAAACAAGAATACACCCAAAAATAAATACTATATGAAAATACACCTCAAAGTTGGTGTTTTAATCCAAAAACATGGTCGGAGTTTTTTTTTTTCTCATTATGCACTGCGTGCAGCAGGATTTTTTTTACACTGCGCACATTGATCACACAGACCCATTCTCTCACATGTGGGTCTACCAGCTTTCTCCTGCCTGACTTGAAGCCGCTAGAATTTTTGAGTATGGGTTAAGGAGACTTGTGCCAAGTGGAATGATGTGCAAATATTTGAGGAGAAGTACCACCCTGATCAAGCTATCTCTGCAACAAGTTCAGTGACAGAACCATGTCCCATTTTAGGGAAATTTTCAAGAGGCACCAGAAACAGAGGACTGTGGACAGTTATTTTGTGAGACAGGGGTCCAGTGACTCTCAAGCTGGTCCTAGTGGCATTAAAAGACAAAGAAGGGAAGTAACCCCAGATAAGGACTTGTTACAATAAGTCATCCCTCTCTCCTCCTCCCTATCTTCCAGATGCCAGCAAGCCTCTTTAATAAAGATAACTAAAAATGTTATATGTACATTTAAAATTTTATTTATCAGTTACTAATTGCACTATGTATGTTTGTTGTGTGTATGTAAAACTATAATGTAATCTCTATAAAATGAATTTTTTTTTGTGAATATTTTTAGGTTTCTGGAATGAATTAATTGTATTTACATTATTTCTTATGGGAAATGTTGCTTCGACTTTCAAACGTTTCGACTTTAGAACTAGCTCCTGGAACGGATTAAGTTCGAAACTCGGGGTCTCACTGTATTCTTTATTTTTTGTGCAACTAATATTTTTATTATTAAAATTAAATTTACTAAGTCTCTCCTCACACTGGATCTCTCTTTGGGCTGTACAGTAAACATTGATTTAATGAATATCGGAAATAGAGGACAAAATGTGCTGGTTGAATTTGGAAACAATGAACAAAAGTTCGTTGGGTGCAGAATTCTCTGCTGTTATTACAGTATTATAATCATAATAAAACAATCTCATCCTAGCCCACCACAAATGCTATTACCAGCCAACAGTTTATCCCCATTACTCTCAAAGAAACAATGTAAAAAAAAATTTTTTTTTTTAGTCACATTCTGAGATGATCTTCAATAGTTTGGATTTCAATGATTATGATATTTCCTTATTTCTTGATATGATCAAGATTAGTAAACAGTATTATAAACCTTAGTCATTTCCATTATCTAATGAGTTAATGAAAACTTGTTGCAAAGTAAACCATACCAATGACGGGGATAGAACCCACGATCAGTCTCAAAACTCCAGACCGTCGCATTAGCCACTAATAAGATTCGTCCAACTAGGTATATTTCTACACCATAGGAAGGTTAGCACCGAGGGGACTTGAGCTAGAGTTCATCACGGCCACACAAGCTGGAGATTCGTCTGTAAAAACTTGTATTTGTGGTCACAGTGGTGCCTATGCTAACCTTCCTATGGTGTAGAAATATACCTAGTTGGATGAATCTTATTAGTGGCTAGCTGATCCAGTGGCTAACGCGACGGTCTGGAGTTTTGAGACTCTCTGATCGCGGGTTCTATCCCTGTCCGTGGTATGGTTTGTTTGCCGTCGTGTCATTATGATTTCGCGAGTCTTGTTGCAAAGTCTTTGGAC
The DNA here is from genome assembly GCF_038502225.1 of Cherax quadricarinatus. NCBI lineage: Eukaryota > Metazoa > Arthropoda > Malacostraca > Decapoda > Parastacidae > Cherax > Cherax quadricarinatus. The sequence continues at coordinate 15,335,166 of NC_091331.1, read as the reverse complement.
TTCTCTGGTATGTGCTTGTTGATCAATAGTATGTCCAGGTTCTGACATAAATGCTATTCTAGTGTGTACATCACTTTTAAATCAAAATGTGTAAACTCTCTTGGGGATATCTGGCCCTTAAGTGAAAATTATACAATACTATTTGGAAAAGGTAATGCAGAAACTGAATGTATGTATGGGGCTAACAAAAACAAGCTATCAAGTACATACCTGGTTCTTGCCCTTAAGGACAAGGACATTGGTGACCTTGCCAAATGGGATACCCAGGTGGACGATCTCTGCTTCAGTAACCTCGTTGGGGATGTTGCGGATGTGGATCACGCGGGACGGGGCCCCTGGGTTCTTAGTGTCTAATTTTACCTGCAAACAAACAAAAAAAAATATATATTAACACACTCATTTATTTGCCAAAAAACAAGGATTACACTAATCCTTATGCTTCAACAGGTAAATTTTAAATTAGCAGTTCCTTTGCTAATAAAACCATGAAACTTATCCCCACAAGAATTAATATGGCATATTAAAATTTAAATAATCTAATAGAATACTGTATAAATAGCTTAATTGTTTAAGTTTTGTTAGAATAATTTAAACATTAATAATGGTTGCTTTATAATTATAAAAGCCACATTGAGGATTTAATTATTTTACCACAAAAACTTCCACAGCAATAACAAAATGTGTGCAAATTTTGCAAAGTGTAAAACAAAATACTGTTTTACTACCCACTCTGCATCACCATCTGTCCCCATGTAACACAGATACACATGTAAACAGGAGAGACGACCGACCTTGACTACTATGTCTTTGTCAGTGTCATGTTTGACAATTTTCACTGTTGATGACTCACCACTGCAACCTATACCAACGATAATTTTTGTCAGTGGTCCCTCATATGTTGTAAATTTTTTTTTTAAGTGAACCCTTATATCCCCACATTGGCTATTTGAGTGAATCCTTATAGGACATTAACCTTCTAACAGCTCCTAAAGTTAGTGTGAGAAAAGCTTTTATTCAGCCAGCTGCCAAGAGGTTAGACAGGAGCTTTATGAAAAGATACTACCATCCTATCATGCAACTGTGAAATGAAAGCCAGTTAATTAATATATTCCTGTCATGCAATTGTGAAACGGAAGCCTGTTAATATACAGTGGACCCTTGGTTTTCGAAAGTCTCAGTTTTCATGAATTTTGGTTATCGGCAACTTTTTCGTCAAAATAGTATAGCCTTCGTTTTCATTATTTCCTTTGGATTTCGGCAGTCGTATTGGACAAGTCCCAGTGTCCCTGCGCACACAAAGCTTCCCACAGACGCATTCAGTCAGCGTGGCATTGTTTCTCGGCGAGTGAACATTGCCCTGCGAGGTAATAATAATAATACGTTGTTTTTTGTGCTGGTTTATTGTGTGTGACCGATAAATAAGCCGCCATGGGCCTGAAGAAAGGCGAGAAACATGATAGAATTCTAGAAAAAGTACACCAGCCCAGGTACTTTCTCATACACACCAGCCAGGGTACTTCCCCACACACCAGCCAGGGTACTTCCCCACACCAGCCAGGCTACTTCCTCACACACCAGCCAGGGTACTTCCCCACACACACCTGACAATCTTATGCCTGTTGTGGAATCTATTGTAGCTTTGGGGAAGTCCATGGGGTTGGATGTGAGTGGCCAGGATGCGGAAGAATTGGTGGACGACCACAATGAAGAGCTAACCACTGAAGAGCTGCAAGACCTTCAACTGGAACAGCAACAGACCACAGCTGAGGAAACTGCTTCAGAAGAGGAGGAAGAGAGAGGGAAGAAGGTGCCTTCTTCAGTGATTAAAGACATTTATGCAAAGTTGAATGAGTTGCAAAGTTTTGTGGAGAAATGTCACCCTAACAAAGCTGTTGCAGGCCATGTCTGCAACATGTTCAATGACAATGCCTTGTCCCATTTTAGGCAAATCTTAGAGATGTCAGAAACAGAGCTCTCTGGAATTTTTTTTTTGTGCAACAGGGGGTCCAGTGACTCAAGCTGGTTCTAGTGCCAGTAAAAAACAAAAAAGGGAAGTAACCCCCGATAAGGACTTGGTGCCTGAAGTCTTTATGGAAGGGGATTCCCCTTCCAAACAATACTCAGTCCTCCTCCCATCTTCCATACACCAAGAGTCTTCAATAAAGGTAAGTGTGATGATGTTATTGCTTTATATTGATTTGTCTCTCTTATCTGCATGTAAATCTACATTTAATCTCTAAAAAAAAAATTTTTTTTTGTCAATACTTTTGGGTGTCTGGAATGAAGTATAATTGGATTTACATTATTTCTTATGGGGAAAATGGTTTTGGTTTTTGTGAATTTTGGTTTTCGGCAGACACTCTGGAACAGATTAATCACGAAAACCAAGGGTCCACTGCATTCTGTTAGAACTGCTGATTTTTGTCTCTCAAACCCATAAGATGACTATTAACCCTTTCAGTGGCCATTGCAAAGAACTGCAATACTGATGCCAGGATTTTTCATGAAGCTCTAAGCCATAAGCTCAGCTCAGCTTGGATTACTTGCATTTACATCATTTCTTATGGGGAAAATTGATTCGAAAATCGTGGATTTCGATAATAGTAACACCTCCAGGAACGGATTAATTACGATAAACGAGGGACCACTGTATCTTCATGTTACACAAAACTCTGGGTAGAATGGTGACAGCATGTGGGCGTGGATTTACGGGTATTTCAGACGTTATAAGTTTGTTTGTGGGGTGCCGGCAGGTCAGAGGTTACGTCTGTCAGCCTCAACCGGTCACTCCAGCTTAAAAACCAGTTGCAGCCGTCTTTCAAGTTTCCTGGCTTAGTTCATGTGCTAAATGCTTCAATCTCCGAGGGGTTGACCCGGATTTTGCAATTAAGCCAGCGGGTAAGCCAGAGTGTGAGAGTGAGCGCCAGTCAGCCTGCCTCAGCCTGTCAGCCTGCCTCAGCCTATCATCCAGCCTGTCTCCTGTCATCCACCTGTTCCTTCATGCTGTGTGCATCGTTACACGTCTTCCAGTCAGCTATTCTCGTGGGTTAAGCCAGTATGACAACCCAGCTTCCTAACCTAGCTGAGAGAAAAGTAAGCCACGCAAGTTCCTCTGAAGTATTGTCTCCTATATTGCTTTGCGCTCCCAGTTGGATGCTAAGAGTGGTCTTCACCATCCCTGTGGCATATTGTGGCTTAATTTAAGCCACCTGGGTGTTTCTTGTGAGTAGTGAGTGGCAGTGCACGCCAGTGGGCCGGGTTGCCACACCCACCCGCCACCCACTCCCCACCTCATCTACCTGTGGCTTTTTCCACCCTTGTACCAGGTCCTAGCACTGTTTTGGTTCACATAATTGGTCAAGAAATTGTAGTTGTGCGTCAATGATAAAGCCAGTTATGTGAGTTCACCTAGAAAGTGCATTTCTTCCGACAACACTGTGAGTGTAGGAGGAATCAACACCCGCCCACAGGACCAGTCTTCCCCTCATCACTCGTCACCGCCGTCCACCACTCCAGACTTCAGTGATATTTTTCCGTTTAGAGACGTTTGCCTTGCATTTAAATACATTTGCGTGTGTGAGACATTTACAGTGAATTTCTTATGTACTCTAAGCCTTGTGTTTTCAGTGTAGACTCAGTGTTTCTTTGACTCATTATTTTTGCAATATTTTTCAGTGTTATTGCTCATCTTTTGTGTTTCATTTTTATATTTTTATCTGTGTTTTTTTTATGCTACTCCCTGCCTTTAGTAAGTATTATTTTGTAGTGTTCAAGTGTATTCCTTATTTATGTGCAGTATTTTATTTCTTACCCCAGTCATTCACTGCATGTAAAGTAATTCATTATTTTTTTTCATCTTGTGTTCTTTCAGCATTGTATTCTCAAGTATTTGTCATTATTGTAGTTCATGCAGTGATATTCAGCCCAGTATACTAAATTATCCATTTATTTCTATGTGTACCTTTTTTTTCTCGTATGCCCAGCAGTGTCTCATTCCCTTCATCTTTTCGCAGACTTGTGTACCATTATTTTTGCGAGCAATTTTTGTCGAATCAGTCACAGCAAAATTTCGTTGTACGAACATAACTAATAAGTGTACAATCCTTGTTGTGTGTGCCCTGTCACTTGTAAGTGTTACACTTCCAGTTTTGTTTCTTGTTTTATTTTTATTCATATTTTTCATATTTCTTTGAACAAATTCACTCTTAGTGTAATTTTACTTCTTTTTAACGTAAAGTGTTTTCTTTACTCTGTAAATTGTTTTGCTTTATTTACAATTAAGAGTTAAAATGTTCAATCAGTCTTTCTTCATATTTTAATTTTTATTATTTAACCTGAATTTTCCCAGTGTAACTTTTATTACTGCATTAATTATTTCTGTGCCTTATTTTATTGCACTTGTTCTGCAGTGAATTATTTTCTTTTAATGATATTTTTACGCATTATTATTCTCAGTTCATTATTGTTTGAGTGTCCTATTTTTCATTTTATTATTTTTTCCTGATATTGTCTTTGCATTATATTTTAATTTTCTTTATGCACTCTTAGAAAATGTTTAAATTTCCCAGTTATCTCTCTTTGCATACAATTTCGAGATTTTATTTTATACTTTTTACATTGATTTACAGTTTTATTAGTTAATTTCTTTATTAGCAAGAGTACAAACAGCTCATTTTGCATTTAATTCAGCCTCCAGTAATATTTTTACTTGTAAATTTCAATGTATTTCTTTATCTTGCCCAGCAGTCCCTTACATTGAGTTGTTCTTCCTCTTGTAGTGTATCTTAGACATTTTTTTTATTACTTCTGCAGAATTAGTTACATCTCTTTTATTTCAATTTTAGCATTTTGTGTCATTTTTATTATTCATTATTTTTTGCCTTGTTTGTTTTTGTGCAACTTCTTTGCCATCATGCCTCACATACCTTCAAGTGATACTTTAGTGAATGGCGACACTCAGACCTCTCAGGATACCGCTGCTCCTGTCATCAGTCCTCATAGTTCCTTATCGACTGACAGACCGACCCAGACACTGAGACACTATAATTTTACTCGTGATTCTCTTGATGTGTTACCTTTATTCAATGGCCATGTACATAGTCTTGAAGCATAGTTTACTGCCATTCGTTCTCGTGCTAATGCTCTAGTTGACGGTCCTCCTTCAGAGGAAATTCTTATCAGACTTGCGAAAGAAGCTCTTCATCGGTCCCCTGCTGCTGTTCACGTTGTTGATCTCCTTGAAATGCGAGACTTCAGGAATCTTACTAAGTGGTCACAATACGAGGAACTGATTCGTTCTTTCCTTGTACCAGTAAAAACAGCTAATCCATATGTCGTTCTTCAGGAACTAGCGAATGCTACACCCGTGACTAATGAATCATTGAGTGCATTTGCTGTTAGATTAGATAAACTTTTATCATCATTTATCAATGCTGTCCAGTCCTCAGCTTTTGTCCCTGACGAGGATAAACCATCCACAGCATCATTTGCTAAAATAGCAGCTTTTGGAGCAATCAAAGAACTAATGCCGCCTGCTTCTTATGAGGCTAATCTTCCAACTGTGACGATGGAACCACTTACAGCCCTAAATCATGTATGTTTCTTGTGCCCCCAGGGTACTTTCCCGTGTATCAAAAGTAATTTTACACCCATGCCTCAGTCTGCACTGCCTCTTGTTTGCGCCACAGCGACAAATCGTGGTAGTCAACCATTGCAGCAATCACCAAGGACCAGTGTACAGAGTCTTTATAAACCTTGTAGTATTCATAGTACATTCAGTAACCACAGTCAGCGGACTTGCTACAACTGTGGTTTCCATGGCCATATTGCAATTATTTGTCCTGATAGTCACCCTAAGAGGCATCGTACTGATGATGAGTACCAGTCAGATCTTCCCTACTGTACTTATCATAGAATACATGGACATGACACATCTGAGTGCAATGCTCTCTACAACCTTCAGTACTCTAGATCTTTCCGTGGCTGTTCCAACCGCAGAACCAGGAGAGGAAATAGACGTCATGGTTCTCAGACTAACCAGAACCAGGCTCCTTCTTCCAATTCGGGGGAATTTGAGCGCCCCAGTCAAATCGTCTCATGGTGACAGTAGGTGATAGTGAGCACACCATCCCCGTTCACAATTCCTTTGAAGCCTTAAGCAGTCTCGAGAATGACAATCCCGCTGATGATGTTGCTTCACGTCTCTGACGTAGATGATTTTGGGGATGAAGTGGAACAAATGTTTCTGATGACAATCCACCTATTTGTTTGCACATAACTTCCAATGCAACGATAGGTCCTATAGTGCAAGCATCTGTTCATAATGCGCCCATTCATTTGTTCATGGACTCTGGTGCACAAGTCAATATTATCAGGTCTAGTTTGTTTAGGGATAAGCAGTTACGACATGTCCTTCTCGTAGAACAGACTCATGTGTCCTCCCTTAGTGGAGTAGCTGGTTCTCACCTGCGTGTCCGAGGTCAGACTTCCCTCACCTTTTCTATCCAAGGTAGAGACTTACTGCTTCCCTCCTTGTTGTCGGCCAGATTACTTTCCCTGGTGATCTTCTACTGGGATTTGCTTCCATGCGAGACTTACGCATTGTGCTCGACCCTTATCGATGGCATGCCCAAATTGATGACTTGATCGTACCATTTTGGGGTTACCAGCTTGGATCCGAGATCTGCCATACTGCCGCAGAGTACGACATTCGGATTAAGTCCTTACAAGCCAGTGCATTTTCCAGTAGTGTACCCAAGCGGTCAGGCACTGGTGATCCTGTCACTCCTGTCTGTGTTCCACCTACAACTTCAGGCTTGCAAGACAGTGTCCAGTTACCTCAAGTGTCCGAGGATGCTCTGACTACCTTGAGTGCTGAGCCTATCCCTGCAATGTCTACTAGTTCAAGTAGTAGTTTCTCCACAGGGGGTGCCTTGTCGGAAAACAATTACTTGCAACTAGTAATGCCATCTCTTGTTGATGTCACATGCCATCTGCAGAAAGACATTTCTGTCGTGGCTAGTGCCCTCACTAGAGTGTCTGTTGTTGTTCCTAGTGTTCCAGATGGTGATAACGTCCTAGTTGACAGTGATTCCTGCAAAGTAAAGGGTTTATTTGTTGAGCCATCCTTACATGTTGTAAGAGATAGTAAGATCCATTTTTGCCTAGCTAACACTTCTGGTCACAGTGTTCGTCTCATAGCAAATACCAATCTTGTTGACCTTGTTCAATATCCTTACCCTGTTGAGGTAGAGGATGAGTTGTCACCTGACCAATGGGTCGGTGCTATTTCTACCGGGGAGACCTCATCCACTTCAATGGATCAATCCGTCCCACCAGTTGAGGAGAAAGACTTAGCTCCCACTGACTTCCCAGACGAGGTCAAGCGTTTGTTGACTCTTTTGAACAAACGTCATAAAGCCATTGCCTTACCAGGTGAGAAGATGGGTATAACGAACTTATTGTCCCATCGTATCCCACTTGAACCTGGTACTAGACCTATCTATATACCTGTGTACAGAATGCCTCATTCACAAGTTGCTGTCGCAGAAGAATTGATCAATCAAATGCTTGATGATGGAGTTATTGCACCTAGCAATTCACCTTGGAATGCGCCCTTGATCATAGTACCTAAGAAGGATGGTACTTGGCGCCCAATGATTGACTTTAGGAAGTTAAATGCGAAAACTATTCCAGATCGCTTCCCACTTCCTGTACTTGGTGATCTTTTATGTAACATCGGAGATAACATAGATGACGTAATCGTCATGTCTAAAGACATGGATACACACTTGAAAAGACTTGATGTAGTACTTGGTAAGCTTGAAGAAACCGATTTAAAGATCAAACTGTCTAAATGTCAATTTAAGGGTATACCAGTTAGTAATCCCACAGTCACTAGTGAATGTAGCCTTACAGCTAGTTCACGATGTACCAGGTGTTGCGCACCCTGGTAAAACAAGCCAGATTGAAATACTTTTGGCCTCGTATGGCAACTGATATTTCTGAGTATGTTAAGAAATGTAATGTCTGCATGCAACATAAGGTAATGTTAATGGTCCTATTCCAATCCAAGTGTATCCAACTACAGTGGACCCCCGCATAGCGACCTTAATCCGTGCAAGAGGGCTGGTTGTTATGCGAAATGTTCGGTATGCGAATTAATTTTCCCCATAAAAAATAATGGAAATCAAATTAATCCGTGCAAGACACCCAAAAGTATGAAAAAAAAAATGTTACCACATGAAATATACATTTTCCTACACACAAAGAGAAGGATACATGCACAATAGTAGAGTAGTACATGCACAATATATATTGTGCATGTACTACTCTACTAAATGAAGAATAAATGACACTTACCTTTATTGAAGATGCAGCAATGACTGATTGAGACACTGTGTCCTGGGAGTGCCTTTTCCTCCTGAGTACTGTAGGTCTTGTTTGGCATTTTCTTCCAGAACAGGCCTTATCACACTGTATGCCACTACGATTCTTAAATCTCTCAAACCAACCTCTGCTGGCTTTAAATTCAGCAATATGAGCACTAGTTCCAGGCATTTTTCCCTGTTCACCTGGGTGTTAGTCGACTGGTGTGGGTTGCATCCTGGGAGACAAGATTAAGGACCCCAATGGAAATAAGTTAGAGTCCTCGATGATGCACTGACTTTCTTGGGTTATCCTGGGTGGCTAACCCTCTGGGGTTAATTGTTTCTCGGTAATTGTTTCACATTAAGCCACACCAACAACACACTCTCCACATCTTCGAGTAATACAGCTGATGGTGGTGCAGCAACAACAGCTGTGGTGCAGCTGACCATGGTGCAGCTGCAGCTGTGGTGCAGCAGCAGCTGTGGTGCAGCAGCAGCTGTGGTGCAGCAGCAGCTGTGGTGCAGCAGCAGCTGACTGGTCCAGCAACAGCGATTCTTAAATCTCTCAAACCAACCTTTGCTGGCTTTCAATTCACCAATATGAGCACTAGTTCCAGGCGTTTTTCCCTGTTCACCTGGGTGTTAGTCGACTGGTGTGGGTTGCATCCTGGGAGACAAGATTAAGGACCCCAATGGAAATAAGTTAGACAGTCTTCGATGACACTGACTTTTTTGGGTTATCCTGGGTGGCAAATCCTCTGGGGTTAATTGTTTCTTGGTATTCTCAATAAGCCACACCAACAACGGTGCTACAGCAGCAGCAGCAGCTGACGGTGGTACAGCAGCAACAGACGATGCTACAGCAGCAACAGACGATGCTACAGCAGCAGCAGACGATGCTACAGCAGCAACAGACGATGCTACAGCAGCAGCAGACGATGCTACAGCAGCAGCAGACGATGCTACAGCAGCAGCAGACGATGCTACAGCAGCAACAGACGATGCTACAGCAGCAGCAGACGATGCTACAGCAGCAGCAGACGATGCTACAGCAGCAGCAGACGATGCTACAGTAGCAGCAGACGATGCTACAGCAGCAGCAGACGATGCTACAGCAGCAGCAGACGGTACTACAGCAGCAGCAGCAGCTGACGGTGGTACAACAGCAGCAGCAGCTGACGGTGGTACAGCAGCAACAGACGATGCTACAGCAGCAGCAGACGATGCTACAGCAGCAGCAGACGGTACTACAGCAGCTGTACCACCAATAGTAGCGATGGTTGATTGGGGTTTATTATACAACCTGGCCAGCTCGGAGATACGCACTCCACTTTCATACTTATCAATGATCTTTTTCTTCATCTCTATAGTAATTCTCACCCTTATTGCTGTAGGGTTGGCACTAGAAGCTTTCTTGGGGCCCATGGTCACTTATTTTCCAGAAAAAATCACCAAAAACACTGTAATAATACGAAATGTTCCGATTGTATGCTTGGATGTTACTGCGGAGGCTGGCTGGTAAACAATGCCACCGGCGGAACATGCGAGCGTGGCTCAGGCCGCACATTGGACGCGTCTCGGACGAAGGGCGGTGAGTGGGTTTTTGGGCGGTATGCGAGGCAAAATTTTTGCGATCAAAGCGTCCGGTATGCGGATTGTACGGTATGCGATGCGTACGGTATGCGGGGGTCCACTGTACTAGCAAACTGTGGGAAAGAGTTGCGCTAGATCTGTTAACTAATTTCCAATGTTCCCTCCAGGGCAACAAACGTCTGTGTTATGGTAGATCATTTCACCAGATATTGTGAGTTAGTTCCTATCGCAGATAAGACTGCCGAGACAGTAGCTAAAGCGTTTAAAGAATGCATTATCTGCAGGCATACCACCCCTAAGTCCCTAGTAACAGATAATGGAGGTGAATTCTGTAATGAGATTCTTGAAAATTTGTGTTACCTTGTACAAGATCTCTAAATCCACCATTGTTCCTCATCATCCTGCCAGCAATGGGTTAGCGAAACGAACCGACAAGAAAGTACTTGATGTCTTGAGAGCCACTATCAATCCCAACAGTTAAACTTGGGATGAAGTTATATCTGATGTGCAGTGTGCTATAAATTCTGCTTACAATGTTTCTATAGGCGACATTCCACATTATGCATTGTACGGTGTAGATAAACTATAAAAACCACACGAAAATATACCGCTAATGGGAGGCTAATGGCTGATAAGTGAACTCCGTTATTTATGATCCGATTTCTTTCATTTTTGGTGTATGTTAAGAAGCATCTTTTCATCATACACTGCCCAAGTTTCAATAATATAGTCCAACAAACAACTGAGATCCAATTCCCTAGATCAAGAACAAGAGCCCCCTCACCAGCATCAATTAACCTCCCTTGAGGCCCGCTCGCATCTGGAAATTTTGCTCGTGTCTGGAAGCAAAAAATAGACCGAGCAGCTGCTCGTATCTGCAAAAACTCGCATGTGGATGCACTCGTAAGTAGAGGTTCCACGGTGTATCAAAATTCAAGGAACAATTAATGGGCAATAAGTGGCAAGGGACCATTAATGTAATATAATAGAACCATCATTCCTCAATAACGTGTGCAAAAATCATGACACTCCTATGAATACTTTTCGCAAAAACAACAAAATAACGTCAATAACTTACTCCTGAGTTATACATATACAGTGGAACCTCGGCTTACAAGTGCCCCACCATACGAGTTTTTTCAGGATACGAGCAGTCGTTCAGTCGATTTTTTGTTTCTACATATGAGCTTCCCCCTCAAGGGAGGTTCCTTGATGCTGGTGAGGGCCTCTTGATCTAGGGAATTGCAGCTGTGCTCCAGTTCCCTAAATTAATAATTATAATAATAATAATGAATGAGTCTCAGAACATCGCCACTAGGTGGCACAGCCAATGCCACAACATCAGCTGAGCTGTGCAACGTGTTTATGTCTCCATGGAAGCATTTCTCGTATTATTATTGCCAAATTTCTTGTTTCTAACCATGGATCCTAAGAAAGTAAGTGCAAAGGACAGTGTTGAGAAGAAAAAGAGGATGATGTCCATGGAATTACAGCATGAAATCATAGATAAACAAGCGAGGGGGTGTCAGTAGGAGCTAGTAGCAAGTAGCCTATCATCCACTCTCCACCTCCACCAGCGTATGTACACTTTATAAAACCACTTCATTTCTTTACATTCCCTATTATGTTGTTATACAATATTTCTTGTTTATGAAACTAGTGCAGTTAGCCTCACACTCTGGTTTCTTTTATAATAAAAGCATGGGAAGATATATGTATTCTAGAGTATATATCATGTTTCTATGTTAAATATATTGTTTATTATGTCATATTCATATTAGATGAATTGTGATAGATAAATAAGCCGTAGGATGATATTAGAGTCATATTGAAGTATTTCTGTCCTGCCTCCCGAGAGCAGGAATTCCGCTGGAATGGATTAATGGCATTTCAATTAATTTAAATGAGGAAAATTGACTCGGCATATGAACAGATCAGGATATGAGCAAGGTCACAGAATGGATTAAACTCGCAAGCCGAGGTTCCACTGTGTTAGTTTCCTGTAAAACTCTATGGCCATGGTGTGCCAAATCTCAGCATGTTGCACACCTCCACTAATATTGACAGCCCACAGGCAAAAGAGCCACTATCACTTCCCTGTGCTTGAATGGAGCCCTCAGAGAAGTTGTCATGTAGTGTATTTAGAATGAAACAATCATAAAAATCATAATTTTGGGAGTAAAAACAAAAACATGAATTGCCATCATACCCTCCTGAAGAGAGCAAAACAAAAAAAAAAATACATTTTTGGAGAAACATACTTAGAAATATGATAGAAACAAGCTGATTGTATCAACATGTTACCAGAATTAAGCACTATTTTTTTTTGTTAAGAAAACATTTTTTTCCCCACAAATTTTCATTTTTTTTATACCTTTCTTGACATGTTCATGCCCCCCTTAATGGTCCCCTAAAAATGATAAAAATGGTGCCATAGAGCCATGTAATGCACTCTGAGAGCCAATTCCTTTATGGCCAAGCAATAGGAAGGCTTCTGAGAGCAGCAGCATCTATGATGTAGAGGTTCTCTCTCACTTCTCATTGGCTGGGATTGCAAAATGTAAATACTTCTATGACTCACGAAATCGTAATGACACGATTGCAAACAAACCATACCACGGGCGGGGACAGAACCCGCGATCAGAGAGTCTCGAAACTCCAGACCGTCGCATTAGCCACTGGACCAACTAGCCACAATAAGACGAATCTTATTGTGGCTAGCTGGTCCAGTACTGGCTAACGCGACGGTCTGGAGTTTTGAGACTCTCTGATCGCAGGTTCTATCCCTGCCTGTTGTAAATACTTCTAGTTGGGAATGAGCCAAACACACATGTTTTTTCATACCACTCCAGAATGACAGTAAATTTCTGAATGTATTTTTAGTGTGTAGCTGAATGTTTAAACATAGTTTTGATAGGCAAACAGTGCTTGAGACATTTACAAGCTGCAACTCAGTGCAAACGAAAATACAAACCAAAATGGGACTTCATATGGTCCTCTGCCCAAGTTTCTGTAATTCTTGCCACACCAACAAGGGACCATATAAGGTCCTCTGCCCATTTAAGGGAGCCATCATATATAAGTGCATACACCTGTTCATTAGGAATACCCAAGTGGTTTCTTCTTTCTTTTCAGATGATGGCTAATATATTTCATTGAACAAATGCACAGAAGAGACTATGCTTTGGTTGATTCAAATACACAGTGAAAGTGACAGCGAGTCTGTACAAGAGATGGGAACTGATGGCGAATATATTCCATCATCCAATGAAAATAAATTAATTGCATTACCAGCCCCTCAGTCTCTAACCAAGAATTATAATGATAATATGGGTGGCACAGACAAAAGTGATATGTTAGTGCACTTGTACAATAAATCAATGTTTGGATATGCCATTGATGTACAAGTGATTGCTAGTGTACAGGTGATTGTTGCCTTAGAGAAACATTACATGGATCTCAAGACCTTTAGGCTAGTAGTGTTTATCATTGCAACATCTTCAAATGAACAACTGGGATGGACCCTGAGATCATTCCCACTGAGTGAATTTCAGATGACGAGTGGTGGCAGTGGTCACTGATGAGTTTTGAAAGTCCTTATACTCCCAGAGCCTGGCTCGTCTGATGCTAGCCTGGTCAACCAGGTTGTTTTTGCTGGAGGCCCATTGCCCCACATATTCATCACAACCTGGTTGATCTGGCTGTGGGGTTGTGGCAGTGGTAGTCGTTGACTGGTAGGGGGAGTGATCCTCGTTAACTGGTGGGGGAAGTGGTCGTCGTTGACTGGTGGGGGGAGTGGCCATCGTTGACTGGTGGGGGAGTGGCCATCGTTGACTGGTGGGGGAGTGGTCGTTGTTGACTAGTGGGGGGAGTGGTCGTTGTTGACTAGTAGGGGGAGTGGTCGTCGTTGACTAGTAGTGGTCGTCGTTGACTAGTGGGGGGAGTGGTCGTCGTTGACTAGTGGGGGGAGTGGTCGTCGTTGACTAGTGGGGGGAGTGGTCGTCGTTGACTAGTGGGGGGAGTGGTCATCGTTGAGGGGTGGGGACAATGATCATAGTTGAGGGGTGGGGGCAGTGGTCGTCGGTGAGAGGTGGAGGCAGTGGTCGTCGTTGAGAGGTGGAGGTAGTGGTCGTCGTTGAGAGGTGGAGGCAGTGGTCGTCGCTGACGGGTGAGGCGGTGGTCGTCGCTCAGGGGCAGTGGCATGGTGGGTGGTTGCCAAGGGGCAGTGGCATGGTGGTTGCCGAGGGGAGGTGGCATGGTGGTTGTCGAGGGGTGGTGGCGTGATGGTTGTCGAGGGGTGGTGGCATGGTGGTTGTCGAAGGGTGGTGGCATGGTGGTTGTCGAGGGGTGGTGGCATGGCGGTTTTCGAGGGGTGATATTCCTCTGAAAAGTTTCGAGTTTCACTACTCTTGGAGCCCGGCCATGGGCCAGGCTCGTCTGGTGCTTGCCTGGTCAAATTAAGCTGTTGTTGCTGGAGGCCCGCTGCCCCACATATCCACCACAGCCTGGTTGATCTGGCACCTGATGAAGAAACTTGTCCAGCCGTGTTTATGATATCTTCTGGTAAGATGTTTAATAGTCTGGGACCTCGGATGTTGATCCAGTGTTCCCTTATTGTCCTCACCATACCCCTGCATGGTGGTTGTCGAGGGGTGGTGGCATGGTGGTTGTTGTTAAAGGGTGGTGGCACTGGAAGTCGTCCAAGGGGAGGGAAGTAGGTTTGAAGTGTACCCGTCACTAGGTTCGAGTTTTTTCAAAAGTCGCAGCCCGGTCTGGTGCCAGTCTTTTCTGTTGATTACCTGTTCAGCCAAATTATTGTCTGTTCAACCAGCCTGTTGACGTTAACAGACTACTGGCCCATATAGCCATTATAGCCTTAGCGGATGGTGCAAATAAGCCTCAGTTCAAAACTTCGTGAAAATCGAAGTCTAATGCCGTACCAGCCAATCATCTTCCCTGACTATCAAAGAAAGCCTCTGCCAGAACTTCAAAATGGGCATACAAATGAGCTACAGTATTAACAAATTAAGCAGGGCAATTTAACTAAGTAATAGAATTGAACAGACGGAATGGTACCCTCATCAAATGTAAAATGACAATACATTATGCAAACTTTTATTTTACCATTAAATCACTAAGTAAATAAAACTACTCTATATAAACACACCTTGCATGTACCTTTACCTTGGAACACCTTCCACTAGCTGAAGACTTGGACCAAAACTTACCTTTTTAGCATCATTGTTGTTATCGGCATGGTTGGGAGCCGGGCTCATGACTGACCCATTGCTCACCGCCCCGGACTGCGACAGCAGCTCATCGGAGCCACGCTACAAGGAGAAATACAGAATACATTAGAAACAGTCACTGATAAATATCACCTAATACTCTTACACTAACCAATGCATCATTCAGAACACACTTTAATTTTTAAAAAATATTAATCTTAAGCAGCACTTCCACGCAAGCTCGGATAGTTTTAATCACGCGAATACTTCATGACGAACTGAAGAAACGCGTGAAAAACAAAATCTCGTGGAACTAATTACTAAGGACGAGAAATTCTAAATAAAAAACATCAAGCAATCTCAACCTCATCAGCACATGCGAATGTCTATGGTAAAGTAATGTCATTTTGCATATACAACAATGAATTATATCCGGAGTCTTGTTCATTAAGAAGGTAAAAAACAAATGTGGTATAAAGAGCCCATAGTTTTTCAAACACATGATGTATTCATTTGGCGGCAAGGCCAGAAGCTACAAGACGCAGTAACACCTTTTGCATCTTCTAGCAACTGTATCTGGTTAGTGGCTGACCAGTTCCACCTCCAGGCTAGTCTGTTCTATCCCATTCCGATTCATGTGATCTAATCGTCCCCATTTCTACTGCTCACGCCTCCAGCCATTCTGTAATCTGCCATGGTCACCACATGTCAGTTGCAACACTCATCCTACACACCAAACTCCCATGGCATGTTAGCGTCACATATCGCCCCCCCCCCCCCTTCCAATCTATTTTTTTTCTCATGTCAGTGTCAGTTCCCCAGCTTCCCATACCAGTGTCAGCGAGTGCCATCACTTCCTCACTACACGCTACCCACCAGTAGACTCGCTCCAGGGGAATTCAAGGAAGGCGGGTAAGAGGCAGCAATAAAGGCAGGAGCTCAGCAGTTTCAGGTAACAAAGGTGTAGATGCACTGAGCCAGATGACAAAGGTGACCGAGGCTCAATATCGGATAACAAAGAACAGGAGGGAGGAGGAAGAATAAAGAGGGGAAGAGATAAAAGGACCAGAACTGGGGAAGGAGTGCTGTTAGAGCCAATGTAAGAGAACACTGAGAAAAGAGAAAACGTGATGGGAGGACGGAAACTCTGGTGTTTAGTTTAAGAGCTGGCAGCAAGCAGAGAAAGCTTGGGAGAGAGGGTGAAAGATGCAACACGGAGATGACCGAGTGATGTGAAGGCAGGGCGGGATCCAGTGATCCAAAGGGTGGCAACGAAGTAGAGAGCACTACACTGCCACTCTCCCATGCATAAAGTTCAAGAGCTCCCTACCCACCACTCACGCCTCCAATTTCAATCTAGCGCCAATCGTTTTGTGCCCCCACATGAAGTTTGGAAGTGATCAATAATACATGTCGAGTAAGAGATCAGCAAACACTTAACAGACGGCTAATTATCAACCCATTCACATTAAATTTATCAAACATTTGAAGGCGCAAATGAATTTCAAACACTTACCATACACTAGACACGAGCACCTCTGGAGAAGCAAGAGGGAAACCATTTTTAACGTCCGCTCCCAAAGACCAGACCGTGAGGGTAAATTACAGCATGCATTACTCATGCTCACGACTCACAAAAATCATAATGACACGATTGCAAACAAACCATACCACGGGCGGGGATAGAACCCGCGATCAGAGAGTCTCAAAACTCCAGACCGTCACGCTAACCACTGGACCAGCTAGCCACAATAAGATTCATCCAACTAGGTAGATTTCTACACCATAGGAAGGTTAGCATAGGCACCACTGTGACCACAAATGCAGGTTTTTACGGACGAATCTCCTGCTAGCGTGGCCGTGACGAACTCTAGCTCAAGTCCCCTCAAAGCCGTCAACATGACTCACGACTTCTATCCCCGCCCGTGGTATGGTTTGTTTGCAATCGTGTCATTACGATTTCGTGAGTCATGTTGACGGTTTTGAGGGGGCTTGAGCTAGAGTTCATCACGGCCAAGCTAGCTGAAGATTCGACTGTAAAAACTTGCATTTGTGGTCACAGTGGTGCCTATACTAACCTTCCTATGGTGTGGAAATATACCTAGTTGGACGAATTTTATTGTGGCTAGCTGGTCCAGTGGCTAACGCGACGGTCTGGAGTTTTGAGACTCTGATCGAGGGTTCTATCCCCGCCCGTGGTATGGTTTCTCATGCTCACCTTATTCTTTTACAAAATCCACCAATTTATGTTGATTAACGTAGTTATAAATGAAGTATTGATGAGAAGGGGTATGTCAGTTATCATCCATGACCTTTATTTGGCTAACAAGAGGATATGTGAAGAGAGATGAGGATCGAACGGAGAATGGGAGTTATCACCGAACGAAGCAGCAGCATGAATAAAAGAACAAACATTTCAGAAAATTATATAAAGTTTGAAGACTAGTTATGACAAGGTCAAGGACATTTATCAGTAATGTAAAAGTTTAAGTGAAATATTAATTACTGGTAAAAGATATGAGAGTAATTTTGAGATTTAAAGAGCCTTAGCAATACAGATATAAACAACGCGCACACACAAAACATCCAAAACCTAATTAGCAACCAATAAAAAACTAGCATGAATAAAACAAAAAATTATTACACCAAGCTAGAATAACCAGCAGCGGTTAAAAATGCCATTAAGTTGCAAGTTCCCTGAGATCCCTACAAGTACCCCAGTAATTATAAAAAAAAAAGTGAAAAGCCCAAAGTCGTGGGCAGTTAATCAAAATGTGTTCCACAGCCAGGGTAACTACTAGATTTCTATTTTCCAACTTAATACCTATAACTACTTCTGTGCCACTTGATGAATTAAACAGTTCTGGACGGCAAAACGTGTGTTTCATATACAGTTCCCCTTCTCCCTGCGACCTATTTACTCTGTCACATCCAAAAATATTGTAGTTTTTAACTGCTAACTCACCTTTCAAAACATCCCTTGTGTGTGTTTTTGTGAAAGCTCCAAACATTGCATTCGTCTCTGCGAATGCAATTTTTGGAGCTTTCACAGCTAATTTTGGAGCTAATTTTGTACTGCTGTTTGTTTTCAAACCCTGTATGTTTACAAAAAGAAAGGCAGAAAAACCATTTGGGATGTTTTGATTTAGTATGGATTTGTTAGTACCACTGATACTGTACCATCGTGTGATATAGTTCTTGGTGGTTGTATTTCTAGTCTCCAACGTCGGCATTGTGGCATGTTGAATGTTCGGTCTGAATATATTTGGAACCAGTTCGCTGCATTCCATCGTCATATGTGCTGTATAACCTGTGTTCTTCCGTTGGGTTTCTTTGTCTTTCTTAGATTGTAACTCACTCCCCTCTGCACTTTCTGCCTTTGATACAGTTTACACACACACACACCAGGGAGGAAGGGCAGCCGTCAGCTCCAGGGAGTTCCAAAAGTCTAGAAAATATGGAGAACTTGCCCATCAATATATGTCTGTTCCTATAGGCTCAGAGCCCCTTGGCTCATGGGGAAAGAATGCATCTAAGTTCCTTAAGGAGCTAGGCAAAAGACTCATCAGGGTAACTAGGGATCCCAGGGCAGCTAGTTTTCTACTCCAGCGACACAGCGCTGCTGTTCAGAGGGGTAATGCCTGCTGTATCTTGGGCACACGCCCCAGTTCTGAAGAGCTGGATGAGATTTTTGCATTATAATCAGTGACAAACCCGTAACAATATGTACTAGACATGTATCTCTCACATCTCATGTACTGTATATGCCATCTTTTATATATATATATATATATATATATATATATATATATATATATATATATATATATATATATATATATATATATATATATATATATATATATATAGATATATATATATATATATATATATATATATATATATATATATATATATATATATATATATATATTTTATTTTTTATTATCACACTGGCCGATTCCCACCAAGGCAGGGTGGCCCGAAAAAGAAAAACTTTCACCATCATTCACTCCATCACTGTCTTGCCAGAAGGGTGCTTTACACTACAGTTTTTAAACTGCAACATTAACACCCCTCCTTCAGAGTGCAGGCACTGTACTTCCCATCTCCAGGACTCAAGTCCGGCCTGCCGGTTTCCCTGAACCCCTTCATAAATGTTACTTTGCTCACACTCCAACAGCACATCAAGTATTAAAAACCATTTGTCTACATTCACTCCTATCAAACACGCTCACGCATGCCTGCTGGAAGTCCAAGCCCCTCGCACACAAAACCTCCTTTACCCCCTCCCTCCAACCTTTCCTAGGCCGACCCCTACCCCGCCTTCCTTCCACTACAGACTGATACACTCTTGAAGTTATTCTGTTTCGCTCCATTCTCTCCACATGTCCGAACCACCTCAACAATCCTTCCTCAGCCCTCTGGACAACAGTTTTGGAAATCCCGCACCTCCTCCTAACTTCCAAACTACGAATTCTCTGCATTATATTCACACCACACATTGCTCTCAGACATGACATCTCCACTGCCTCCAGCCTTCTCCTCGCTGCAACATTCATCACCCATGCTTCACACCCATATAAGAGCGTTGGTAAAACTATACTCTCATACATTCCCCTCTTTGCCTCCAAGGACAAAGTTCTTTGTCTCCACATACTCCTAAGTGCACAACTCACCCTTTTCCCTTCATCAATTCTATGATTCACCTCATCTTTCATAGACCCATCCGCTGACACGTCCACTCCCAAATAACTGAATACATTCACCTCCTCCATACTCTCTCCCTCCAATCTGATATCCAATCTTTCATCACCTAATCTTTTTGTTATCCTCATAACCTTACTCTTTCCTGTATTCACCTTCAATTTTCTTCTTTTGCACACCCTACCAAATTCATCCACCAATCTCTGCAACTTCTCTTCAGAATCTCCCAAGAGCACAGTGTCATCAGCAAAGAGCAATTGTGACAACTCCCACTTTATGCGTGATTCTTTATCTTTTAACTCCACGCCTCTTGCCAAGACCCTCGCATTTACTTCTCTTACAACCCCATCTATAAATATATTAAACAACCACGGTGACATCACACATCCTTGTCTAAGGCCTACTTTTACTGGGAAATAATTTCCCTCTTTCTTACATACTCTAACTTTATTTATATATATATATATATATATATATATATATATATATATATATATATATATATATATATATATATATATATATATATATATATATATATATATATATATTATATATATATATATATATATATATATATATATATATACATATATATGTATACATATATATATATCTCCATGGGGAAGTGGAACAGAATTCTTCCTCCGTAAGCTATGCGTGTTGTAAGAGGCGACTAAAATGCCAGGAGCAAGGGGCTAGTAACCCCTTCTCCTGTATATATTACTAAATGTGAAAGGAGAAACTTTTGTTTTTCCTTTTGGGCCACCCCGCCTCAGTGGGATATGTCCGGTGTGTTGAAAGAAGAAAGAAGAAGAATATATATATATATATATATATATATATATATATATACACACATTGTCTACTTCCACAGCAGGACTCGAACCTGCTAATTCTGTATCAGAGTCCACAGTACTTTACCACTGAGCTAGACCCAAGATAAGTATGGGCGCTTAGCCGAAGTTTAGTGATGTTACCCCATACCCCCGGGCACCAAGATCGTTTTGAAAGTTATTTCATCGAATCCTGCCACATGCAGTGGACAACGAAAGAGATTTGAAATTCTTAACAATTCGCAAACAGGCGAAATTATTTACACTGTCTCTACGTCCACAGCAGGACTCGAACCTGCTAACTAGCATTTCAAATCTCTTTCGTTGTCCACTGCATGTGGCAGGATTCGATGAAGTAACTTTCAAAACGAGCTTGGTGCCCAGGGGTTTACCTGGAGTTTACCTGGAGAGAGTTCCGGGGGTCAACGCCCCCGCGGCCCGGTCTGTGACCAGGGTATGGGGTAACATCGCTCAGCTTCGGCTAAGCGCCCATACTTTTCTTGGGTCTAGCTCAGTGGTAAAGTACTGTGGACTCTGATATAGAGTTAGCAGGTTCGAGTCCTGCTGTGGAGGTAGAGACAATATTTGTAAATAATTTCGTCTGTTTGCGAATTGTTACACACACACCCACACCCACACACAGTAAGATCGCAGTCAGCAGGATTCGAAGCTACTACTAGGGACGATCAAGATTCCCAGGCAGCGCTCTAGCCCACTCGGCCACACAGACTGGGCAGCCTGGTTCATAAGCCATGTTTCTTTCCCAGCCCGGGCACGTCAGTGAGCCTCAAGCATGGATTCAAGCTATTTCAATCTCCTCCTGTATGTTCTGACCCCTCAAGCGATTTTTGTATCAATACACTTGTCCCGGCGGTTTCCAGCAGATGACAATTTTCCCATCCCAAACAATAGATCACAAGGTTCCCGGTGTCCTCCGTAATGAAGTCTTTGGGCCTGGAACTCAGGACTGTAGCTCCCCGTGCTAGAAATAGAGGAAAGCCCTCAATAAGTGTTGCACACCTCTGAAGGGTCGTCTACTCCACAAGCAGTGCCAACTTTCTCAGGGACCATCCTTTAAAGTATTGTTCACAAGGAATTACCAAAAGCCTATCAGAACAGCATTCAGCTAGTAACACACAAGGGTGAACTTGGATCTGCAGGTTACCTCCAGTAATACCTCCACCAGATGTACTGTATGGCTGACTTAACCCTTTCAGGGTCCAAGGCCCAAATCTGGAGTCACGCACCAGTGTCCAAGAATTTAAAAAAAAAAATTTGTTATTTTTTCTTATGAAATCGTAGAGAATCTTTTTGTGAAGGTAATAAAACAAAAAGTACGAAATTTGGTGGAAAATTGACGAAATTATGCTCTCGCGAATTTTGATGTGTCAGCGATATTTATGAATCGGCGATTTTGCCGACTTTGACTCCCATTTTAGGCCAATTACATTATTCCAATCAACCAAATTCTTAGCTATTTCACTAGTATTACTTCTATTCTATCGATTGAGCACAAGAAATCGCCTAGTCAACTGTTTCAACTACAAAATAAAGTGATCGGAAATTGTTAATTTGGACAATTTAACACAAAGTTCAAAATATTCCAATTTCAAAATAGGGTCCAGAATGAACAATGTAGGTATTCCTGGAACTAAACTAACATTTCCTCTGTTCATTAGTTATGTTTTGAGGCTTTACAAATAAATTCCATTTTGATTTTTTATTCACATAATGAATTTTTATTCACACCAAAAAATAGAAGATTTACTGTTATGCAATACTGTAATAATTGTATAAATATCATCACCATATTTGTGAATGTATATTAGACCCACCAGCTGACGTGTATTAGACGTGTGAGGTCGTTCGTTTACTCTTGAATATCGGCAAAAATTTAACATTTCTGCTACTTTGAGCTCAGTTTCAAGCCATTTCCAGTGCTAAAACCAATCAAAATCATCTCTATTTCTGTAATATGTCTTCCATTCTATCAAATGAGACCAAGAAATCGCAAATACAACTATAAAAAACGTACGAAAAAACACTGTAAAGTTGCTGTTTTAATCGAAAAATCATGATTTCATTTTTTTTCTCTCGTTATACACAGCGTGCTGCAGGATCTGTTTTATGTGGTGCACACATACCACATAGATGTATTCTCTCATATCTAGGCCCAAATGTACCACTCACAGTTTATCAGAGTGAGCTGAGCTCATGGCGTAGATCTGCGGTTTGGACCCTGAACGTAAAGCCGTAGATCTACGGGACGGACCCTGAAAGGGTTAAAAGGTTCAATTCCCATCAGTTTTTATAGATCACCACAGCACTGCAACTGGAGGAAGAATATGGAGGAGTAACAATGACACCTTACTTCATTCCAGGGAGAGAAAAAAAATGAACTCGAAAATAACCACTATGTAAACCAAATAAAGAGAGGGGATTATTACACTAACATGCTCAAACACGGGCAAATGAGCATGCCAGCAACAGCAGCAGTCAGTAGTGGATGGAATGCCCCCAAGGAGGCCACAATACGCAGGCAGTATCTGTCCACCGCCAGTCAAGGGCCCCGCCTCCTGCTCCTTTCACCATCGACACCCTCGTTAACGCACCAGAATAATCTGTCCACGCTGACTTGGCCATTACTGGCACAATCTCAGCTTCATTAATTGTCCCACTGGACACCCGTCTTCTCTTCAATCTACACCTCCATCACTTTGTGTTCACCTCACTCACCCTCAGCACACTCCATAACTGCTACACTTACACCCTCCTTATCACTGCCTCTCCTCGTGTTCACTTCCGCTCATTTCAATATCCCACACGTGTAAGGTTTGCAATAAGAAGGAAAAAATAAATGGACAAACGAATGATCAATATTATATTCATGACAAACGGTAGGTTATCCAGTGACTGGGTAGCTCCAAATCCTTGACTTAAAGAGCCCTTCCCTGTATCCCCCCTTGAAATGTGACTAAACAATGAGTAACATATTTGTACGTAACGTCTCATTTACTCACATTTTACATACAGCAGGCATGTGCGAGCGTTTTAGATAGAAGTAAATGGAGACGAATGGCTTTTGGGACTTGACGAGCTGTTAGAATGTGAGCAGGGTAATATTATGTGAAGAGATTCAGGGAAACCTGTTAGCCGGATTCGAGTCCTGGAGGTGGGAAGTACAATGCCTGCGCTTTAAACGAGAGGTTTGGGGTACTGACTGGAGTAACATCTGAACTGTCGTATCCGAGTGCCTCTGCAAAAACACTGATTATGCGTGAATGATGGTGAAAGTGTTTGTTTCTTTTGTGGGTCACACTGACTCAGTGGGAGACAGCCGATGTGTCATATATATCGTGTCGAATAGGTAAAACTTGCGATTTTTACTTAAATAGCAACGGCCCGGTCTGTGACCAGGCCTCATGGTGGATCAGGGCCTGATCAACCAGGCTGTTACTGTTGGCCGCGCGCAACCAGACGTACAAACCACAGCCCGCCTGGTCAGGTGCCGACTTTAGGTGCCTGTCCAGTGCCTTCCTGAAGACAGCCAGGAGTCTATTGGTACTATCTCTTATGTATGCTGGGAGGCAGCTGAACAGTCATGGGCCCCCGACACTTATTGTCTTCTCTTATCGTATGCAATAATTTGCAAAAAAAAAAAAATATTTTGAACCTAACGAACTGGTGTTGCCCTTCGACTTGCTGCCCCTACTCTCGCCGAACACAGGTGTAATTAAGGAAGTGAAGCAGTAGACCGATTCGGGTACCATGGTCTTGTGTACTGTAAATCCGAGGGAAAGATTGCATGACATGAGAAGGTTAATAACATTATCAAGCGGAGCCTCACAATAGCCGGATGCCCAGCAGTAAGGGAGCCACCTCAACTATGCAGATCTGATGGCAGCCAAAAGCGTCCAGACAGTATCACCCTTCAAGCCTGGACAGACGGCAAGCAGGTGGTGTGGAACTACCCATGTGCATCTACCTTGGCTGATACCTACCTCCAATACACCAGGAAGAAAGGAGGAGCAGCTGCCAGCTTCAGGGAGTCCCAAAAGTCTAGAAAATACGGACAGCTTGCTCATCAATGTTTGTTCCCATAGGCTCGGAGACCCTTGGCTCATGGGGAAAGAGTGCATCTTAAGGAGCTAGGCAAAAGGCTCATCAGAGTAACTTGGGATCCCAGGACAGCTAGTTTTCTATTCCAGTGACTCCGCGCTGCTGTTCAGAGGGGGTAATGCCTGCTTTATTTGGGGCACGCGCCCCAGCTCTGAGGAGCTGGATGGGATTTTTCACATTATAATCAGTGACAAACAAGTAACAATATGTACTAGACATGTATTTCTCACACCTCATGTACTGTATATGTATCTCTCATATCTTTTGTACCATATTATGTAATAAAATATACTTACTGGTAAAAAAGAATAAAAAGATGGGGTAGTAGGGGAAAGTGGAATATTCAAATGGCTTCAGGAAGAAATCCAAATATTCTTCCTTAAGTCTTTTTATCCACTTCTCCGAGGCTATGAGTCCCACAATTTACACCAGAGGTGGACCCCATCCTTTCATTGTGTTTGTTTATTATTAAATTATTGTAAACTTATTTGAAATATATTTAGTTGGATTAGACTAAATTAAATTGCACTTGTTAAAATGTTAGGGAAGTTTTCTAAGGTTCTTTTGGTACAAAATTATGAATTTTTATATTAATTAAAAAAATATCTTTTTTAACGTATAAGAGAATTTTTTTAGAAAGGACTTAATTTTATTAAATGAGTTCTTGCTAACTGACCAGTTTTTTACCTTACCCCCCTCTCTCTCTCATATATATATATATATATATATATATATATATATATATATATATATATATATATATATATATATATATATATATATATATATATATATATATATATATATATATATATATATATATATATATATATATATATATATACACACATACACGCCTTTGATTAGTATCGTGAACAATACAAGTCTCTCCAACTGTATGGGAAAATTTGATAGTAAACGTTATACAATAATGAAAACATGAACAATCAACATTCACTGCTAAGTAGAAGACAAGCTCTGAGAAGCACTGCAGTGTACCGCTCTGGGTTTTATTTCGCGTTCATGCCACTAGGCCACGTGCTACCGTCTGTCAGGGCTTTGGCCACCCTAATCTTGTCAAATAACACCACCAGTATGCTGCCCTCTGATGTTCTTCCCTGCCTGCCTTGTCCTGCGACGTAACCTACTGCCAGCCTGTTAAGTCTGTTGACATCCAACTTCCACAAGACCATCGCAACCGAGCCTGCAATTCCTGATTCTGAAGTCTGACCCACGATCGCCTAGCTGCTTTTCTACAACTAAAGACACTCCTCTCCATCGCTATTCTTCGCCTGTCCCGTCTTCCCAGCTCACCCCACTGGGGTCTTACCTATACTTGTACTTTCTTTATCTTGCTACCTCGCTCTCAGAATTGCGCCAGCCACCCTACAGACAACACCTGCCCTCTCGTCAAGCCAGTTGGTCTGGCTAGGACAGCCTATACAAGAACCCATATAAAGCCATGGCACGCCTCCGAAGACTATTGTTCACCGCCACCAGAGAAATAACCTCTTTATAGCAGTATGACTACGGGCCCTTGCTAGGCAGGTTCAACTTGTTCCAAACATTTCCACTCATGCATTCTTTCAACTTTTTAAGTATTATGTACAAGAATGATTAGGCAAGCAGATTAAGAAAGTCGAGATTGCCAGGAGCAGATGAAAAGTGACTAGGATGCTTTCAGAGCCAAAGCAGCTGATCAAACAGGAAGCCGTTAAGTAAGAAGTGATAACAGAAAGGAGTGCAGTATAGACTACAAGAACCTGGTTCCCAACCCATCTCTACCATTCTGCTGGACGACAATAACTTGAGAATGCCAATATATATCTGTCTCCCCTGCTTTAACCACTACTGGGCGAGCTGCAGGAAGGGAGAAGTGGGGAGAGAGGGACTGGTAAAACAAAACAAGTTGAGAAACTGCCATAGCAAAAGTATTGGCGGAGGAGGACTGCCATCAAGGAGGGAAGGAAGAACCGTACGAGAAGGCTAAGGTTGTTTAATAGACAAAGGGGACAGGGAAGGATGGGAAAAACGTAAAAGCCTGTCATGATGGTTGGAATGCAACCTGGAACTCTACTAATGCAGGCGTGCAGGGCAGGGGCCTTGTAACGGTGTGTAGAACGGGCTAGGGCCCATTAATAGGGAGTGGGCTGGGGCCCATAAATAGGGAGTGGGTTGGGGACCATAAATAGGGAGTAGGTTAGGGCCCAAAAATAGGGAAAGGATTGGGGCTCAGTAATTGGAAGTGGGCTGAGGGCTCAGTAACTGGGAGTGGGCTGAGGGTCCAGTAACAAGAAGTGGGCCGAGACCCAGCTGAGTAGGGGCCTGGGCCCTGTGAGGGAGGGCCGGGGATAAAGGAGAGTGGGTAGGGGTCTGGAGTCGACAGAGAAGGAGGGGGGGGGTGACAGCTAGCCTATAATCGATAATCAACAGGTTGTACATGAAACAAAGAGCGGTAGCCTCACAAACTTCTTAAGATCCTGACTATAGCCTCCACCATCGCTAACCTTGCCACAATTACAATACCTATTTGCTTAATATTAAAAAAAAAAAAAAGCATTTGAAACCAAAGCAGAAAGCTCTTAAAAATAATTGTAATGGCTGGGATACAATATGCCTCAGTATAACAAAGAACTGCTAAACTGTTGATAAAATTAGCTCCGTCTGGTTTTATATATGGGACTGGGCAACATTAGTTAAGGTTAATCTAGGCAAGTCGAAATATCCTAACAAAATTTAGACATATACCACCCACTACAACTTCCAAAGTGTTGTCGAAATTATTTTGAGTTTTCATTTACGCTGGTTGTGCTTGTAAGCTTATCACGCTTAAGAGCACAAGCGTACTAAGCTAGGAACAAGATGTTGCGGTAAAGGTAAATCCTGTTTAAGTCGACGACAAAAAAAAAAAAATCCCCCGTCAGCTCGCTTGTCTTGCCTCTCTACACGCCGCCCGTATCAGCAGGCAGAAGGCAGACGAGCCCTTATCGATTACCAGCAAGTGTGTATCGTCCACCGCTTCTGGTAATATACCATAAGCAATTAAGCGGTAAAGAAAACTACTTTAAGGTACTCTTCCTAGCAACAAAAGATGCCAGAAATTCCCTACCACATACTAGTACGATGTTAAACAGTAATTATATAAAATAAAACAGCCTAGAAATAACAATGCCGCCCACTCGTTAGTCATGCCAAACGCAACCCGCCATATTTGCAAGTTAAGAGTTATATAGTGTTTGCACGTGATGTCACAACACAGAATGAGCGTTCTACACAATGCCGGACAAGAATGAACCTGTGATGATTATTCTCCTATGTCACAGCAAGTGTCTCTTTGAATAATGTACATTACTAGTAATATGTACAACTTTAATATTTATATACAATTTTCAAAGCGTTGATAATCAATTTTATTTGTAATACGAAAACTCCGGAAAGTATACCTTTACCTTTGATGAGTTTCGAGTCATACTCCGAGAGTAGTAAGACTCTCGAAACTTATCAAAGGTAAAGGTATACTTACACCTTTAATGGGTTTCGGGAGTTTTCCTAGTCCCGCAAACTGGCCCTGGACCAGACTTGTCTAGTGCTTCCTTGGTCAACCAGGCTGCTACTGTCAGCCCGCTGGTCCACATATTCATGGCAGCGTGGTTGATCCGGCACTTGGCCGAGGTACTTTGTCAAGTTTCCTCTTCAAGACCTTTACCGTACACTTGTCCCGGCGGTTTCTGGTATCTTTTGGTAAAATGTTAAAATAACTCGACTCACGAAATCGTAATGACACGATTGCAAACAAACCCTACCACGGGTGGGGGTAGAACCCGCGGTCAGTCATAAAACTCCAGACCGACGCGTTAGCCACTGGGCCAACTGGCTACAATAAGATTCATCCAACTAGGTATATTTATACACCATAGGAAGGTTAGCATAGGCACCACTGTCAGCCCAGTGGCTAGCGCGTCGGTCTGGAGTTTAATGACTCTGATCGCGGGTTCTATCCCCGCCTGTGGTATGGGGCCCATGGATGTTGATATAATGTCCTCTTATTGTCTGTGACACCCATGTTTTTCTGAATATTTCTAACTTGTTTTCAGCATTTTTTTCTATTATGTTATACCTTTGATATACCTTGAAGTTTCGAGTTTCACTACTCTCGGAGCCCGGCAATGGGCCAGGCTCTTCTGGTGCTTGCCTGGTCAACCAGGCTGTTGTTGTTGGAGGCCCGCTACCCGACATATCCATCACAGCCTGGCTGATTTGATACCTGGTGAAGATATTTGTCCAGTTTATTGTGCCCACTGCTCCCCTGCTCCTCACTGGGTTTATTTTGCACTTCCTCCCATATCTCTCACTCCAGTATGTTGTTATGGCAGTGTGCAGATTTGGGACCAGACCCTTGAGTACTTTCCAGGTATATATTATCATGCATCTCTCCTCTGCTCCAAAGAGTACATATTCAAGACTTGAAGGCGTTCTCAGTAATTTGGGTATTCCAAATTGTATTTATTCCAGCTCTGCTATTTCTCCTGCTTTGAACGGGGCCGTCAGCACTGAGCAATATTCTAAGTGAGGGAGCACTAGTGATTCGAAGTGTGTCACCATCGGCATTATTTCCCTTGTTTTGAAAGTTCTCAATACCCACCCAGTCATCTTCCTAGCTGTCGTGATCTTTGTCTTGCTATGGTCTTTAAAAGAAAGGTCAGCTGACATAATTATTCCCAGGTCTTTTACATGTTCCTTTCATTCTATTTGGCGACCCTCTTGAGTTTTGTATATAGTGTTCCTTTTGAGCTCTTCATTCTTTCCATACTTAAGCAGCTGGAACTTATCACCGCTGAACGTCATGTTGTTCTCCAGTGCCCACTGGAAAACCCTGGTTATGTCTTCCTATAATTTTTCAATGTCCTCTACCGTAGTGACTTTCATGTTTATTTTAGTGTCATCTGCAAATGATACAAAAACGTGACGGGTGTTTTTGTTTATGTCTGCTATGAGGATGAGAAACAGCAGAGATGCCAGGACAGTCCCTTGGGGCACTGCGCTTTTTACTTCGCTGATGCTGGATCTTGCTCTGTTTACTACTACTCTTTGTGTTCCGTGTTAGGAACCCGAAAATCCATCTGTCTACCTTCCCCGCAATGCACATGGCCTTCATTTTGTGCGCTATTGCTCCATAATCGCATGTCAAACGCCTTTGCACAATCTGTGTGAATCACATCTGCGTTTTGGTCGTCTTCCAACGCCTCCGTAATTCTGTCGTAATGATTCAGCAGCTGTGACAGGCATGATAGTCCTGCTCTAAAACCATGCTGGTTCGAGCAATGTTGATCCATGAAATTTGTAATCTGTCGTCTCATCACCATTTCGAAGATTTTTATGATGCGAGAAGTTAGGGCTACTGATCTGTAATTTTTAGCTAGTGCTCTACTACCTCCCCTATGCAAAGGAGCTGTCTCTACTCTTTAAGGCTTCCGGTATTTCACCTAGATTTAAGCTCTTTTTCCAAAGAATACTGAGGGCTCGTGCTAGTGGTACTTTGCACTTCTTTATAAATAGGGCATTCCATGAATCTGGTCCAGGTGCTGAGTGAGTGGGCATGGTATACATTTCTTTTTCGAAATCTACGGGATTTGTACTAATGTCAGTTGGTTGGTCTGCGCAGCCTTCTGCTGGAGTAAAAAATGTTTCTGCATTTTCTACCTTGCTGTCATTTAGGTTGGGTTAGATTGTCATTATTAAAAATTAAACAGTTATAGCATACTTAAACAGTTATAGCATACTATAAACACAATAATACACAGAGACTACGAAAACTTTTGAAGCATGAAAAGAAAACTAGGACCCATCCAGCGGACGGTACCATACAGTCATATTCCCAGTTTTATTTCAGGTATACCTTATACCTTTGATGAGTTCCGTGAGTTTTTTTTTATTCCCAGAGCTTGGCCTTCGACTAGGCTCGTCAGGATCAGTCGTACATCCGACTGTTAGGGCTATGATTTGGAGGAAGGCTGGTCACATTATATAGCATAGGTAGTAGGTTGGTAGACAGCAACCGCCCAGGGAGGTACTACCGTCCTGCCAAGTGAGTGTAAAACGGAAACCTGTAATTGTTTTACATGATGGTAGGATTGCTGGTGTCCATTTTTCTGTCTCATACACATGCAAGATTTCAGGTACGTCTTGCTACTTCTACTTACAATTAGGTCACACTACACATACATGTACAAGCATATATATACACACCCCTTTGGATTTTCTTCTATTTTCTTTCTAGTTCTTGTTCTTGTTTATTTGCTCTTACCTCAAGGAGGCCTGGTCACAGACCGGGCCGCGGGGGCGTTGACCCCCGGAACTCTCTCCAGGTAAACTCCAGGTATAACAAAACACTTTGTGCCGCTAGACATGAATATTTGTGCACCTGAGCTCTCAAAAAAAAAGTAGAAAAATATTTCAATAGCTGTTAAATTTTTTCTCGAAGTCTTTGTTTTGAAAATAAGAACAAAAAGGATTCCAGATATTACAATAGTCTGTCACACCTCACTTATATCTTTAAGATTCTAGTCATTTCATATATAACAATTTATTTTTATAACTAACCATTTACCCAATGCAATATGTATACACAATCTCAAATTTTATTACCATGAAACACTTCTCACTGGCAAGGTTAGAATCTTGTCAAATAGGTTCATTCATCTTGCCAATGCGGGTGCAAATTGTGGATACCAGCTCAATATTTCAGGTATCTTATCATTAACAATTAAGTGATTTACTGTTTCCCATATGATTTGTTTGGATGTTTAAATGATTGGATGTTAGCTGAAGTATGGATGAGTGGAACAAACTCCCGAGTACCGTCATAGAAGCTAAGACGTTGTGTAGTTTTAAAAATAGGCTAGATAAATACATGAGTGGGTGTGAGTTGGACCTGACCAGCTTGTGCTACTAGGTCAGTTGCCGTGCTCCTTCCTTAGTGAATGGGACCTGACCTGACTACCTTAAGGCATTGGCTTAAGCCGGTGGGTGAATTGGACCTGCCTCGCATGGGCAAGCAGACCTGCTGCAATGTTCCTTCTTTATGTTCTTATACCCGGAGTGTTCCGGGGGTCAACGCCCCCCGTGGTCCAGTCCATGACCAGCTTCGAGGTGGATCACGGCCTAATCAACCAGGCTGTTAGGACATTCTAAAAAATGTTCTAGCGTGGCTCCTGTCTCTGCAAGAAATTTACATTTCATGTGATTGACCTCTTCATATAAAGTGAACTACCACAGATGCCAATAACCTACTCTCAGTCTAGCTGTGACAACGTCTTTTAGTCTGCTGTTCTTGCAACCTTCAACAGACATGTTTCACACATTTCATTGTGAAGGGCAATGGATCGGCTATTTCCTAAACGTATTTCAAATCAGTGCCAGTTTTTCCTAACAACGGTTTTAAATGTGTTTGAGAAAATAAAATTAGACTAACTCTGGTACAATAATGTAGCTCTTTGTCATAGCGAATACATAAAAAGACCTAGGAGCTCTGGTTTGTAATAAAGCTAACTGAATTCTTGGCTTCATGTCAAGTATAAATCATGGTAATCCTAAGGTTACATATACTTTTATATATTTGGTTAGCCCTTATTTAGGTAACTGCTCAGTTCTGGTTTCCATATTACAGGATGGATATAAATGCGCTGGAAAATATAAAGGATAAGGACGGTGATCCTACGAAAATAAGCAAAGGCACTGGACTTGCATTCTTAGGAAAGGCGTAGAATTTGGAGATGTGACAAAGTGTAAACATGGAAAACAAGGCAGGCGATGCTGAGCTAAAAAACGCACAGAATTTTCCAAGTCCGTAAACACTCCATCAAGCATCCAAACTACTAGGAACGTTTGAAGTATCTTCAATTGTATTCCTTGGGATGTAGGCGTGGGAGGTATATACATAATTTAAACCTGGAAAATCTTGGAGGAACTGGTCCCAAAACTGGACACTGAAATCACTTTGCATGACTATAAGAAACTTGGCAGGCAGTGTGAATACCTCCACTAAAAAGCAAGGGCGCGACGAGTACACTAAAAGAAAACTCGATGAGTGTCAGAGATCCCCCGATTCTTCAACGCTCTCTCTCCGTGCATAAGAGGAATTACCAACAAACCTCTGATTGTCGGGCTGTTCTGTATGTCGGGCTGTTCTGTATGTCGGGCTGTTCTGTATGTCGGGCTGTTCTGTATGTCGGGCTGTTCTGTATGTCGGGCTGTTTTGTATGTCGGACTGCGTGCAGCCAGCAGTAACAGCCTGGTTGGTACCTGGCCATGGGGGCGTTGACCCACGAAAACGTCCGTCGAGCAAGATTTAAAAAGGGTACAGGGAAAGACTGGCTTGACAAAAAAGAGTTGCAGACAAGTGTAACAAACTTTCAGTGTCACTGAGTCAAGAACGAAGTTTCATTAAATATAAGGTGGACGTGGAAGGGTGAATTGAACCTGCCTAGAAGAGGCCAGTAGGCCTGCTGCAGTGTACATTCGTTCTTTCGTGTACTGATTTTACAATGCTCCCGGAGGCCTATGTGAGAAGGAAACCTTAAGTCCCTTGTGCATATTTGTGTCTGGCGTCATACGTTTGTTATATTCAGATCTCAGGATATTTTGAACAAGTAATGAGGATAGGGAATCAAAGAATCTAACTGGGTGTACGTAGTTTTAATTAAGTAGACTTAATTACTGCTGTACTAAACAATTACATATTACAATCGTAAATATACTAACGATATATGAAAGGCATAACACCTTTACAAGTGTTGACTTTATAACTTTATCAAGACAGATGGCAGCTGACTGAAAGCGGACCACGGACGATGGATGGCACTGTGTCCTCTTTTTTGCCAATGTTTCCACGGTGCCCCAGCTTTTTACAATTTAGTACCCAGCCCGCCCTTCCCTCCCGCGCCCCTTCTTTCTCTTTCTCTCTCTCTGCTACGGTGGTGTGAAGATTTGAGACTAAACCCTTAAGTATCGTACAAGTATAAATTATCGGGTATTTCTTTTTCACTCGACAGACTACATTCCAAGTACCTGGGCACTACCAGTAGTTTATAAATGCCTTACTGGCCCTATGCAGCCATAGTAAATGCCTATACCTTTACCAGTTAAAATATTGCTCCTAATTTGAAGTGGAAAGTCAACACTGAGCATTGCTCTTAACGAGAGCACACGCTATTTAAACAGTATCACCACTGGCATTATATCTTGTCTGGATTTTTTTCCATCATCTACCCTGTCATTTTCCTGGCTTTTGTATGTTATGTTAATCTCCAGGGTTTGTTACCCGGACCTCAGCAATGAGAGTGGCTACTCTCACCGCTGGGCAACGGCGACCAGTGCCCTGGCTTTTATAGCATTTGCAATACTGTGTTCTTTCACCCTTGTTTTTCACTGAGGTATTTTGAAGTTAAACATGTCTGCGTTATTGTATGTCGTAATTATTTTTTTTAACAAGGGTAACCCCTCCAAGGTAACCCACGATGACCCAAGGAAATGAGTGGAAGGAAACAGGTCCGTAAACATGCTGTAAATTGCAGACAGCAGATAAAAAAAATAAAATTCAAGACAATTGGTATAAGGAACAAGGGTGGCTGGAGAGCTGGTGTGTCAGGTCTGACTAGTCGTAAGCAAGAGGAGAGAAACATTTGCGGTTCATTAGGGAGACTGGCTAGTACGTGCTTTTCCTCCCTGCCAACGTAATCCGCAGGTAATTGCCAACCTCACCTCTCCATCTAGCCGACGCTCACATCCAGGTAATCCTGCAATAATTGGTGCTGCCTCCGTCACCGTCTTGGGGATCCAAACAAGACAATACCTATATAACTAATAATTATATTTATCTCAAATCTTCTCCTGATTATATATAGTTTCTCAAAACCGCCAATCTACTCGTCCAAGAAACTCTATACTCCCAGCTTCTTGCACAGTAAGTGCCACTATGAATTACACTGCGAAGATTTATGCTGGACGTGCTGGAAACTAGACCCTATGTTTAGGGGTTAATTCCGGTACCAGGTCAAGACCCGTCTACCTGCCTGGAGTCTACCTGGAGGGCATTCCGGGGATCAACGCCCCCGCGGCCCGGTCCACGACCAGGCCTCCCGGTGGATCAGGGCCTGATCAACGAGGCTGTTACTGCTGGCCGCACGCAATCCAACGTACGAACCACAGCCCGGCTGATCCGACACCGTCTTTAGGTATCTGTCCAGCTCCCTCTTGAAGACAACCAGGGGTCTTCCCGTAATTCCCCTTATTGCTGGTGGGAGGCTGTTGAACAGTCTTGGGCCCCAGACACTTATTGCGTTTTCTCGTAGTGTACCAGTGACGCCCCTACTTTTCATTGGGGGTATGTTGCATCGCCTGCCAAATCTTTTGCTTTCGTATGGAGTGACTGTTGTGTGCATATTAGGGACCAGTCCCTAGAGAATCTTCCAGGTGTAGATTATGATATATCTCTCTCGCCTGCGCTCTAGTGAGTACAAGTCTAGTGCTTTCAGGCGCTCCCAGTAGTTAATGTGTTTGATGGAACTTATATGTGCAGTAAAGGTTCTCTGTACATTCTCTAGATCTGCAATTTCACGTGCCTTGAATGGGGATGTTAATGTACACCAGTATTCCAGCCTAGAGAGAATAAGTGATTTAAAAAGGATCATCACTGGCTTAGCATCTGTCCTAAATGTGCTCATTATCCATCGTATCAGTTTCCTAGCAGATGTGATAGTGGCATTGTTGTGGTCCTTGAAAGTGAGATCTTTGAACATTACCACACCCAAGTCCTTCACATTACTTTTCCGCTCAAGTGTGTGATAGGAGTTTGTAGTATACTCAGTCCTAGTTATTATTTCCACCAGTTTTCCATAACGGAGTAGTTGGAATTTGTCTTCATTGAACATCATATTGTTCTCTGTTGCCCATTGGAAAACTTGGTTTATATCTTCTTGGAGCTTTGCCGTGTCCTCAATGGATGACGCTCTCATGCAGATCCTAGTATCGTCTGCAAAAGATGATACAGTGCTGTGGTTCACATCTCTATGCCTGATATGAGAATAAGGAACAGGATAGGTGCGAGTACTGTGCCTTGTGGGACACAGCTCTTCACTATGACAGCATCTGATTTAACTCTGTTTACCACTACTCTCTGTGTGCGATTGGTTAGCAAGTTGAAGATTCATCTGCCTACTTTGCCGGTTATCCCTTTAGCACGCATTTTGTGTGCTATTACACAATGGTCGCACTGACTTTCTTGGGTTATCCTGGGTGGCTAACCCTCCGGGGTTAAAAATTCGAACGAAATCTTATCTGTTGTTTTTAGTGACTGTGGAATCTCGCCAGTGTCTAAGCTCCTCTATAGCATACTTAGGACCCGTGAGAGGGGTTTCTTGCAGTTTTTAATGAACACCGAGTTCCACGAGTCTGGGCTGGGCATGTCGTCGATGACTTTCTCAAAGTCTAGTGGAGTTAGGGTTATGTCACAAATCTGGCCTACATTGGCAGGGTTTTGAGGCTCATTCATGAAAAAAATTGTTTGGATTGTCTATCTTTAAACTGGTTAGTGGCTCGCTGAACACTGAGTCATATTGCGATTTCAGTATCTCGCTCATTTCTTTGTCGTCGTCTGTGTAGGATCAACGCCCCCGTGGCCCGGTCCATGACCAGGCCTCCCGGTGGATCAGGGCCTGATCAACCAGGCTGCTACTGCTGGCCGCACGCAATCCTACGTACGAGCCACAGCCCGGCTGATCCGGCACTGACTTAAGGTATCTGTCCAGCTCTCTCTTGAAGGCAGCCAGGGGTTTATTGGTAATTCCCCTAATGCTTGATGGGAGGCTGTTGAACAGTCTTGGGCCCCGGACACTTATGGTGTTTTCTCTTAGTGTACCAATGGCACCCCTACTTTTAATTGGGGGTATTTTGCATCGCCTGCCCAGTCTTTTACTTTCGTAGGGAGTGATTTCTGTGTGCAGATTCGGGACCATTCCTTCCAGGATTTTCCAAGTGTAGATTATGATACATCTCTCTCTCCTGCGTTCCAACGAGTACAAGTCAAGTGCTTCCAAGCGTTCCCAGTAGTTAAGGTGCTTGACAGAACTTATACGTGCAGTAAAGGATCTCTGTACGCTCTCAAGATCTGCAATTTCACCTGCTTTGAATGGAGATGTTAGTGCACAGCAGTATTCCAGCCTAGCTTGGCATCTCTCGTTTTGAACGTTCTCATTATCCATCCTATCATTTTCTTTGCACTTGTGATCGTGGCACTGTTGTGATCCTTGAAAGTGAGATCCTCGGACATTACTACTCCCAGGTCCCTTACATTATTTTTCCGCTCTATTGTATGGCCAGAGTTTGTAGTACACTCTGTTCTAGCTATTATCTCCTCCAGTTTTCCATAACGTAGTTGGAATTTGTCCTCATTTAACATCATATTGTTTACCGTTGCCCACTGGAAAACTTTGTTTATATCTTTTTGGAGGTTAACCGCGTCCTCAGCAGATGACAGCCTCATGCAGATCCTAGTATCATCCGCAAAGGATGATACGATGCTGTGGTGTATATCTCTGTCTATGTCTGATATAAAGTGCATTAATAATTACACAATTTTTTTTCTAAATTAAACAACTTTCTTGAGAAATGATCTACGGGGTGAAGACAGCAAAAATTTGTAAAGAGGATCTCATCTCAATTAAGGAATTGTCATCACGTGTGAAATGTTTATATCATGAACATAAAATATAAAATAAAATAATGTATATATGCATTATACTAAAAATATAATTTTAAAATGGGAGTTATAGACTATGACTAAAAATATTTGTACTGGCCGAATTTATTTTTAATATATTATACAAAATCAAACTTAACGAAAAACAACAATTATAAGTATGTCCTCGCATTTATGCTCCCTTGTATAATAATACTGGTACCATATATGTCTGACAAAAACTTATATCTGTATACAGTTTAATAAAAAAATTATTACTATTATTATTATTGCATCTAAAATTTTCATAGCATATTTTTGGTCTTTTCTAGTAAGTGTTCAATCAACAAACGCTGATCACCCACCACCAAGTCAATGAACAGGGTAACATCGACATAAGCAATCATTTTGTCAGCTAAGGTAACAAATCCACATAGAATAAAAAAAAAGCAAAATACCGTGAATGGAACAATACACACAAAAAAAACGCACATAAAGAATGAAAGTTATGACGACGTGAACCACTGACTAGTCACACATGTGACTAGTATCTTGGTCTATTAACTACTTGCTTCACTGTTTTAGGTCCCTTTGTTCCAGTACTATTTTGTTTTACTTATATACTTTTTGCATATTTGTATCCTATTTTGGGTCACTGTTCCAGTACTGTTTGTTGTGGCGCAAAAGTCGGCGGAGTAAGGCAACAGGAAGGAGGGAGGTGTGGTTGATGAAGGAAGGAAGGGGGAGGGGAGGGGGAGGAGAGGGGGGTGGAAGGAGACCCCCAGGTCGCTGTAACTTATCTCGTTTTCTTTCAGTCTATAAACCTTCTACGTTAAGGAGAGAGACCCACAACATAAAGCAAATGGTTATAATCAAAACCATAATTTTTGAAGACGTGGATCGGTAAGCCAGCGGAAAGCCTTGGTCAAATGACCAAACGCTCCAGCTGTGGGGTCATCACATGACTAAGACCCAAGCCAGGAAACACTCGTCCTGTTTCCTGACAAACCTTACCTAATCTGCTGAGGACGCGGTTAACCTCCAAGAAGATATAAACAAAGTTTTCCAGTGGGCAACGGTAAACAATATGATGTTCAATGAGGACAAATTCCAACTACTCCGTTATGGAAAACTGGAGGAGATAATAACTAGAACAGAGTATACTACTGACTCCGGCCATACAATAGAGCGGAAAAATAATGTAAAGGACCTGGGAGTAGTAATGTCTGAGGATCTCACTTTCAAGGATCACAACAGTGCCACGATCGCACGTGCAAAGAAAATGATAGGATGGATAATGAGAACTTTCAAAACGAGAGATGCCAAGCCCATGATGATCCTTTTCAAATCACTTGTTCTCTCTAGGCTGGAATACTGCTGTACATTAACATCTCCATTCAAAGCAGGTGAAATCGCAGATCTAGAGAGTGTACAGAGATCCTTTACTGCACGTGTAAGTTCTGTCAAGCACCTTAACTACTGGGAACGCCTGGAAGCACTTGACTTGTACTCGTTGGAACGCAGGAGGGAGAGATATATCATAATCTACACTTGGAAAATCTTGGAAGGAATGGTCCCAAATCTGCACACAGAAATCACTCCCTACGAAAGTAAAAGTCTGGGCAGGCGATGCAAAATGCCCCAATAAAAAGTAGGGGCGCCATTAGTACACTAAGGGAAAACACCACAAGTGTCCGGGGCCCAAAACTGTTCAACAGCCTCCCATCAAGCATTAGGGGAATTGCCAATAAACCCCTGGCTGCCTTCAAGAGAGAGCTGGACAGATACCTAAAGTCAGTGCCGGATCAGCCGGGCTGTGGCTCGTACGTTGGACTGCGTGCGGCCAGCAGTAACAGCCTAGTTGATCAGGCCCTGATCCATCGGGAGGCCTGGTCATGGACCGGGCCGCGGGGGCGCTGATCCCCGGAATAACCTCCAGGTAACCCTAACCTAACCAACACCATGCAAGGACCCCAATGGAAATAAGTCACTCTGACTTTTTTGGGTTATCCTAGGTTCTCTACACATATGCTGCTATGTATGATAATTCTATGTAACTGTATTTGTATATACCTGAATAAACTTACTTACTTACTTATGAAGGTAGCTC
The DNA here is from genome assembly GCF_038502225.1 of Cherax quadricarinatus. Lineage (NCBI taxonomy): Eukaryota > Metazoa > Arthropoda > Malacostraca > Decapoda > Parastacidae > Cherax > Cherax quadricarinatus. The sequence goes on along the minus strand of NC_091331.1, from coordinate 15,295,471 downwards.
AAAGCATCCCACCCTAATCACTTGTTACTAGTCTTTAAATAACATTCACTTCAATATAACCTCACCGAACCGTACACTGGCTACTGACCATTACTATTTTTTTTTAATTACACTTATTTACATTGCTACTTACACTAGTTCAACCTTAACTATCTGACATCTGGCAGCAGCAACAGCAGCAGCTCCTGCGTGTTTATGCCCCAGGTGCCACGACGTGTCTTGGTCCATATATTACACCATAAACCATCTACTGTGCACTGTGGATCATTTGCAAGATTATTGGAGGAGACCCGGAGAATGATGGTAGAGGCCCGAAGGGAGTGATGGAGACCCGGAGGAAGTGATGGTGGAGTTCAGAAGGAAATGGTGGTAGAGACCAGAAGGGAATGATGGTGGAGACCCTAGGGGAGTGATGGAGACCAGAAGGAAATGATGAAGACCAGAGGGGAGTGATGGCGGAGACCAGAGAGAGGTGATGGAGACCCGAGGGAGACCAGAGAGGATGGAGGAAGTCCAGAGGTGGTGATGGAGTCCACACACGGTGATGGAAGACCAGAGAGGGTGATGGGAAACCAGATGGGGTGGATGGGAGACCAGAGGGTGGGGTGATGGGAGACAAGAGGGGGTTGATGGGAGGCCAGACATATAGATGGGAGATGATAGAGGCAGGGGGGGGCGAGAAGTGGGGAGAAGGCCGGGAGCAGGAGGGGGTGCAGGGAGAGCGAGGGGGAGTTGATGGAAGGGAATGCATGAAGGAGGGTGGTAGGAAATGCATGGGGATGATAGGGAGAGTAGAGGGGTGGAGCAGAAGGCAAGAGCTTGAAAGGGCTGCAGGGTAGAGAGCGGGGGGGGGGTAAAGAGCTGGGGAAAGGAGGGAGTAGGAATAAGAGCTGGGAAAGCAGAGCAGAGAGGGCTGAGGAAAGAAGTGGAGAAAAGCGGAGGGTGGAAAGGTGGAGAAAAAGGAGAAGAAAACAGAGGGCGTAAAAGGGGGAGGAAAGCTGAGAGCCGGAAAGGATGGGAAAGGAGGGAGGAGCCTGAAAGAGCAGGCGAGGGTGGGGTTGAAGCCAGGCTGCAGTATTGAGGTAGGAGCGAGGCGGGCCAGGTGTGGGGTGCGTTGGACTGCTGGTGCAGAGTACTACCGACGCTTACTATTGATTCAGCCCGCACTACCAACCCCACCACCACAGGCTATCCACACTACCACCCACACCAGTCACTACTAAACCCATAAATCCCAACTATCAACACCAAGCTATCCACATTATTACAGCCCGTTACAAAATACACCACGACTACCAACACTTTGCTTTCCTTCAATCACAGCCACTCGCCACTACAGGAGCAACAGCAGAATTTCTATCATCCCCTTTTTTTGCATCGCGTACATCTTCCATCGCAACTAGGTCTGCGACAACTCATCATTATCAAGCATTCTTGCAACTGCTTAACTTTAACCGGGCGAAGTTTAGCAGTAAGGCAGCTGTGTGAGAAAGATGATGTTTACCTGAAGAAGTGCAAGCGTTTACTGGACCACGACTCTTTCAGTCACTAACAATCCATTAGTTTCATTTCGCTTGGGACTTCCACAGGCGATGGCGCCACTTTAAACACGTGCTCAGCTTTCTTATTCTGTTAATCTACCCAAGTGAGGATGAGACCCCCCCCCCCAATTCCAGTCCAAGCTAAACTCAGGTTTTGTCTTTAAGGTGCAATCGTGGGATAATTTCACAATGTTTAAAGCCAAAGGCAATTCATCTTATTTCAGTGAAGTGCTAAGTGACATGGAAGCTTAAGTATGTTATCACGTACTGAATAACACTGGGTAATGTGGGCCTTTCTTTCTGTACTGAGCACAAAATGCAATGCTCCAAACATCTAACCTACTTCAGGCAACCCTTTTCTTAACTGATATTTGAACACAAACTTAGAAAACCCCAAGCCATCATTTATTTATCGTGAAGTTATTATTAATAAATACTCATTTGACTAGTTACTGTGCTATGCAAACCAACTGCGAGTCCAATAATGTATTTCAATGATGAGAGTGCTCGTATTACGAACTTAAGGATATGGCACCATGGACGGCATGAAAAGTGCCTGGCAACATTTTTCATATCCCAGGAGTCCTAGGGTAGAAAGGGGAAGGTGGGGAGGGGGTAACGTTCGGGCAGCTGAAAAGAAAGCTTCTTTGGGAAGAGCCGTCAGCCCCTCCACACTGCATTCAAACTGCCTCATGCAAATGAAAACCGCAGTTAAAGAGCAGAAGATGAGAGAGGAGATAAGAGCGGGAATGGTAGAGGCAGGAAAAGCTGCGGTGGTGGGAAGAGTTGGTGCGGTGGGAGAAGGAAGGCGTATTGTGTGGACTACACTACCCCCACCCCCAACTTCCCGTAACCTTGAGCAAGCCTCACTCCTGCTCCACCACAACCCTTCCTCTCGCGACTTCCACAACAGCCGCAACTACCACAACTGCAACCAAGTATCTGTACCTACCTATAAGAAGTCTGTCTACCTGTAATCTATGTCGAGAACCATTACTCCCATCCCAAAGCCTCCCGTTTGATTGCCTGATTAATCAAACCGTTGGTGCATATGACTTTCACAGAACGAAAGGAACATGCAAAAATCTTGGGTATGTAAACACCAGATGACTTACCATATAGAAAACACAAGGGACCAACTGCAGTGAAGGCCAGAAAAACACAAGGATGATAGTGAGAGTAAGTCACCCTTGCTCTCACGTTTAGAATAGTTTGGTGATGACAGCTTTCAGGATAGAAGAGAGAGGTGAAAATGTAGAGATCGTTTAATGCCCGTATAGTCGAAACAAAATTTATTCAACCGGGGATGTCTCAAGAGTACTTGGAATTAACCACCTGAAGCAGAGAGGAGTACCTGATATATATGGAAGGTACTCGAGATCCCAGTTCCAAATCTTCAAATGGTCTTGTACAGGGCCAGGGGAGAGGTGACCTCCAGAAGCGACTCCAGATACACGTACTGGAGTGAGAGATTCGAGAGGAAGTGTAAAATAGACCCAATCAAAAGTAGGGGCGTCATGAGTACAGTAAGAGGACTCCACATCCGTGGACAGGCCTTTTCATTCAATATGCTGCCAGCAGATCTCAAAGAGAAAACTGAATCATTGTCTCTGCCAAGTGATGACTGGGAGCCAGCAGGTCACAACAACCATAGCCTGAATGAACAGGCAATCGACAAAAAAGCCTGGCAAGGCTTTTACCCGTGACAGATTTCGGGAGTTTACCCTCATCCCACAGCCCGGCCCGTAGCCAAGCCTCACTGTTGGTTGCCTGGTCGACCAGGCTGTTGTGTTGACTGCCTGCCGGCCTACGTATCCGCCACAGCCTGACTGATCTGGCACCCTGCAGACAGTAATCTAGGTGTAGGCGAGTGTGAGCTGGACCTGACTAGCTTGTGCTAGTGGGTCTGATGCCGTGTCCCTTCCTAAAGTGGATGTGACCTGACTAGGTAGGTCACTGGTCTAAGCCGGGGGTGACATGGACCTGCCACGCAAATGGCTGTTCCTTCTTTCTTAGGTTATGTTTCTAACGTTATGCTCTTATGTTCTTAATATTCTTTAAATTTGCTGGTAGCAGGATGAAAAGTCTCGACCCCACCAATGTTTATACAGTGTTCTCTACTTTACACTTCCTATTTTTCTGATCACCCCAACATGGTGTTATTATATTGTTCAGATATGAGACTAGGCTCTCTAGTATCTTTCGTGTAAATACGTATATTGCATCACTTTCCTTCTCTCCAGGTTAGGTTTGGTTAGGTAAGGTTTGTCAGGAAACAGGACAAGTGTTTTCTGACGCGGGTCTTAGATGATGACCCGCCTTTGGAGCTTTGGTCATCTGACCGAGGCCTTCCGCTGGCTTACCGGTCTACCCCTTTAAAAATAATGGTCATTTATAACCAATTATTACTATATATATATATATTTCTCTCCAGTGAGAATATTTCCAGTTCTTCGGTGTTCCCAATAATTTAAATGCTTTACTCATTCTACATGGGTACTAAAGGTGCTCTATCTCATCCGACCTGAACAGAGATGTCAACACTGAGCAGAATTCAAAGTCAGAGAGCATCAGTGATTTGAATTGTGCTACCAACGGCATTATTATTATTATTATTATTTGAAGATCTCCATTATTCACCCTGTCATTTGCCTGGCTTTTTCCAGTGTTCCCGTGCCTTTTATGGGTTTCTTGCGTTCTACGGGGTGACCCTCCTGTGTTTTGTATACCATTTTCCCTGCGGCCCTAATTTTTCCCATATCTGATCAAGACGCATTTGTCTCTTCTGAACATCGTGTTATTTTCCACCACATTTTGGTGTCCTATACAGCGGCGACTTTCATACTAATTTTTTTTCTTCGCCCGCAAAAGATGAAACAAAGCTGCGGTTTGTGTTTTGGTCTATCTCTGCTAAGAGAATGAAAAAACAGGAGTGGTGTCAGGTCCATACATTGGTGTACTGAGCTTTACACATTGCCAAGGCTGGGTTTCACACTATTTACTGCTACTCTGTGTTCTACTCGTTACAAAATTGTAAATCCATTTTCCTACCTCTCTCCTATTTACTTTTAAGTGTTATCAATTCATGATCAAATTTGTCAAATGCCTTAGTGAAATCCAGAGTGTGTGCACTATGTCTACATTTTGGGATTATTCCAAAGCCTCCTTGATACTGACATAATGATCTAGTAGTTGTGACATGCGTGATCTTGCTCTAAACCCACGTTGACCTGGATTGTACAGGTCATTTTTTTCCATAATATCTGTAATCTGGCATCTCGGCACCCTCTCCAAGATGTGTGTGTATGTGTGTGTGTGTGTTTACTCGCCTAGTTGTGATTGCGGGGATCGAGTCACAGCTCCTGTGTGTGTGTGTGTGTGTGTGTGTGTGTGTGTGTGTGTGTGTGTGTGTGTGTGTGTGTGTGTGTGTGTGTGTGTGTGTGTGTGTGTGTGTGTGTGTGAGAGAGAGAGAGAGAGAGAGAGAGAGAGAGAGAGAGAGAGAGAGAGAGAGAAAGCGAGAGAAAGAGAGAAAGAGAAAGCGAGAGAAAGAGAAAGCGAGAGAAAGAGAAAGCGAGAGAAAGAGAAAGCGAGAAAGCGAGCGAGCGAGCGAGCGAGCGAGCGAGAGAGAGAGAGAGAGAGAGAGAGAGAGAGAGAGAGAGAGAGAGAGAAATGACTCTCTGGGCACCATGACGGTAAAACCGGAGCAGTAGTATGAATGGGAGTGTTGGTACCTGGGAGAAGCAGTTGATATCCATGGGGTGAAATTTGACTCCAAACTGACCATGAAGAACCACACTGTAAATCTTGCAAACAAGGCAGCCAGGAAGCTTACAGCATTTCGATGTATCTCGCATCTGCTTGACAGTAGGGGTTGCAAGATTCTGTATGAGGCACAAGTACGCTCACACCTTGAGTATGCTCCACTTTCTTGGTTTGCCTCCCCCCTCCCCCTCTCATCTGCGACTGCTTGACATAGTAGGGGACAAAGCAAGACGTCTCATCTCTCGCCTGGACCCATCCTGGATAGATCTGTCATTTCAGCAGAGCCTTCAACACAGGAGGGATGTGGGTGGCCTTACTGTTATGTACAAGGCCAACATTGTCAAAGTACCACATTTAGATCCACTTCGAGACAGCGTGAAGCAAGCTTCTATACCACAAGACGGGAAGAAAGCAATAACTTCACTCTGGCTGTACCCTTCTCCAGAACATCACTTCATCTGAGATCATACATACCCAGGATGACTCTAGTATGGAACATATTCGTACAGCATAATGATGTCAATGAGATAAAGTCGGTTGATCAAATGAAAATGCTGACCCACAGATGGTCCACAGATGACTCCAACTTCATCCTGTTCCCTACTTGTATGTCTCATAACAATAAAAATGCTTTCAAATGAGCTGATGTAGGTAACAGCTCTTAGCTTGTCAATAAAGTTAGGAATCCTTAACTTGTAAATAGCTTGTCAGTGAAGCTAGGGATCCTTAACCTAACCTTGTCAAACACTGTGTAAAAAGAGAGAGAGAGAGAGAGAGAGAGAGAGAGAGAGAGAGAGAGAGAGAGAGAGAGAGAGAGAGAGAGAGAGAGAGAGAGAGAGAGAGAGAGAGAGAGAGAGAGAGAGAGAGAGAGAGAGAGAGAGAGAGAGAGAGAGAGAGAGAGAGAGAGAAAGAGAGAGAGAAAGAGAGAGAGAAAGAGAGAGAAGTGTAAGAGGAGAGAGAGAGAGAGAAAGAGAGAGAGAGAGAGAAAGAGAGAGAGAGAGAGAGAGAGAGAGAGAGAGAGAGAGAGAGAGAGAGAGAGAGAGAGAGAGAATGTTAACGCCACTGGCCTGCATTTTTTTTTTTTTGCCACGGCTCTACTGACACCTTTATGCAGAGGAGCTATGTCTGTACTTTCTAGAACCTCTAGAAACCGGTCACAGGTATAGCACAGATCACAGGTAGGCACCAGTCCGGCTGATCCGGAACCGGGCCTCAAAAAAATTAACAAATATGGCTATTATGACCGCCATATCTTTTCCGTGTATGCTAAAGAAAAAAACGAAAGAAACTGCAGTCTAGGATGAAAGTACAAGCAATCAAAAGAGTGAGTGTGTTGTAGGGAGAGAAAACACCATTGACACGAGAGTGCCGACCAGGGACAGCAGCTGCTACAGACAACCAGTCGCCTCGCTTCAGTGTGACGTCAACTCTAGAAACGCTGGAAATGTGACTAGCAAATTTGTTTTTTAGCTACCAAATGTGAGAGGGAAGGAGGGGAGGGGGCGGGCCAGGACAGGAACTTGGAAGCCAACTTTAGGTAAACTGCAATGCAGTTCTAGTTTTGAAAAAAAGGTAGCTGCAGGTAATTCATTTGTCTACACTTAGAAAACACGATCTGCCCACATCTTTTGCAACAGAAAAATAACATTTTCGACCTTTTCATAAATGCTGATCTTTCACATTAACATTACCGAGATTTTTTTTATTCTAGTGGCCTGACATAAAACATTATGACATACTGTATATACGAGTATGTATAAATGCCAAATTAAGTAAATAAGGGCACTGTGATCATTATACTATTCGAATAACTTCTAAGCTATTTTAAAATATTCTTCAGTGCTAAATCCGTTCAAGGCACGAGAGTTATCAAACCAAGATAAGGAGCGTCTCAAAGTACTTGAAACTTACGTATATTTGGTGTGGAGATACCTGATAATACTTAAGGGTTTAGTCCCAAATCTATACTCGACTATAACAATGTACTGGAGTGCGAGATATGGAAGTGCAAAATAGCATCCTGTCCTCGTGGTACTGTTGTAAAAAGTCAAATGGGTGGGTGATGACGGAGGGCAATGGTAATTGAGTGCCCGTTTTCTAAGTCCACGCCTTTTATAGTTAATCTAACTTAGCAATGCCCCGTAAAGTCTACGTGAAAAGATGACACAATTAGGAAAACTGGTTGAAAACAGGCCCAGTGAAAAAAAGGGGGTGTCATAGGCACAATAAGAGAACGCTATCAACACCCGTGGTTCAAGATTATTGAACCTGCTACCAGCATCGATTCCTTGCATTGATTTCGGGGGTTACCGCTGAGAAAGCACAATAAGTGTCCGGAGCCCAAGGCAACTGTTCAACAGCCTCCCATCATACAGAAGGGAAATTACCAATAGATCTCTGGCTATCTTCAAGAGGGAACGGGACAGATGTCTGAAGTCAGTGCCCAATCAGCCAGGCTGTGCTTCGTACGTTGGACTGCGTGCGACCAACAGCAACAACCTGGTTGACTAGGCTCTGATCTACCGGGAGGCCTGGTCGAGGACCGGGCTGCGGGGACGTTGATATCTGGATCGACCTCCAAGCAGACCGGTCCGAAACCAGGCCTCCCAGGCTGTTGGTGCCAGTCGCACGAAGTGCACTACAGCTCTGCTGATCAAGAACTGTCTTGAGAAACTCATCAAGCCCTCTTCTGAGCACAACCAAAAGTTTTCCTGGAAATCTCCCTTAGGCACGAATGGAAAGATGAAAAGTCGTCCCTTTCCCCTTACACTGACCAGAACAAGTGTAGAGAAGTTTTGAAAAGAAAACTAGATCACTACCAGATCAACAAGGCTATGATGGATATGTATTTTCTGAGGCAAATGATTGGTCAGTCAGATAATAGAATGGGGGGAGTGAGGTGAACACAGCCTTGGGAAATGGAGCTTTTCACTATGGAGGCCTCTGAATTGGCCTCATGATTAATTTATTAGTTAAAAATCCACCTGCCCACTATTCAAAGTCAGTGAAGAACACTGGTCCTTGCTAAGTAGGTTCTGCTCACATTAATATTCCGCCTATTTTTTCAAGTTACCTAAAGAACTTGTCTACACCTTACATGCTTTCTGAAGTCTATAACTCTATAATAATACTGATTTTTATGAAGAATTTATGTAAAGAATCAAATACCACCTGAAAGCTCTTTAATAGATTATGCAGTTTTCTGTGCATTTGGATTTTTCCGTCTTTTACTCCAGAGAGTGATCTTCAATATCACTTAGTATTGGTACAAAAAAACGATGAAAAAATAACTTTATAAACTGATTTATTTATTGTATTAATTTATAAAATATGACATTATGGATGCATGACAACACAGTATAAAAATATAAAACATTACTTAATTTTTGAAGAATTACAAATTTGCTAAAAACAGAATATAAAACAGAATGTCACAAAATATTATGGCATCTAGCACAATGACTGCACTCAGTTATTAGAGCTTACTGTCTCTCAAACCATCTCTTTCTTGACTAATAGCAATACGGGAAACTTAGAGAATTCATGACTGGAGAGTTATGATGACACTAGCAGCACGTAGAATTGCTGATGAACATGAACAGTTCAAGACATTTGAGGAAGCGTCTTGAACTGTGCATCTCTCTTTACCTATATACATATGGAGGAGTCTCTGTGTTTGAGCCTATAGTTTCTTACAGCGAATTCTCCTTAAATTCTTGTCCAGCTACTTTATTTAATATATATATATATATACATATATATATATATATATACATATATATATATATATATATATATATATATATATATATATATACATATATATACATATATATACATATATATACATATATATACATATATATACATATATATACATATATATACATATATATACATATATATACATACATACATACATACATACACGACAAACTTGTTAGAAGTCAGTACAAATGCAAGCAGGTAACTGTGGAGCCACGACAGCAGCGTCAGTACCAGTGTTGCAGTCAACGACCCTCGCTCGCCTGCACGCACTACCCCATGCTTCTCCTCCCCCCCCCTTCCCTCGACCACAATGTACACTAACACCTGCACCATTACTGCGCATCAACATCCACTATGGACACCACTTTGATCATTAGCTGGGTGTACCCGCTCATGTTTAGTCAACAACGTGGGAAACTAAGTGTATTTTACATCTTCCTAGGCAAACAGTAAATAAAGAAAAATACCCAAGCAGTGTCATGCTAAATGCCAACTTGCACCAACAAGCAGGCGAGTGGTTATGGTGGTGGTACAACACTTCTCGATCAACCCCTAGGTAATCATGATTCCTGTTTTATCGATCCTTATCCAGTTTCTTACCATTCTTTCAAAGCTGACAACAGTGAGAACAGTTTAAGTTAACTATTTTTTTTTAGCAACGTGATTTCTGAAAAAAAAAAGACTTAAATTCCTAATACTATGCGATATAGCTGGGAGTACAGGACCAAACCTGCAGACAGACAGACATCTCATCCGGGTGATGGAGAAAACCGGGTCATGCGAGTGGCTGGACACACTACCTTGAACTTGACCCACTCTTCCTTCCACCTCCCACAACCCCACCCCCCTCTTCACAACCCACCCGTTTCTCGTCTTCTTTTCACCCACATTCCATGCCTTCCCTCTTTTCATTCCACTCGACCATTTCTCATTATTATTTAGATCATGATCCTACGCACTGAATCCATAAATTCTGCGTCTACATTAACTAGACAAATTGTTTTATGTGGTGACCGGCCTATGGGTCGTCTTTATATCTCCATTGTTCTGATTCCTCCTCTGTATTCGACTGAAGAAGCCTACTGTGTAGGCGAAATGTTTCGGTATAAAGATACCGAACTATTGTGGGTATTGCATACCACTATTATACTTGCCTGAAGGACTGTATATAGAGAGGGGTTAACCCTGACCAAATTGTTCACGTTTAAAGAGGTAAAGAACGGGATTAGAAAGAATAAAACGCGAATAAATATGACATTAAAGTAGCCAGAGAATCAAAAGCAAATCCAACAAGTTTTTTTTTTCAAGTGTATAGGAAAAAGAAATCATGGAAAAAAAGAAAAACAGGACTGCTGAGAATTTGGTCTGGGCAGCGTATAGCTAATGAGCACGAAATGTGTTCTCTTTTTTATTATTTGTCAGTTTTTACAGAAGACAAACGATATCCCAGCAATTAATAATTATTCAGGCTCTGAACCTTATATATACCTTTATACCTTTGAGGAGTTTCGAGTCTTTCTACTCCCGAAGCCCGGGCAAGGATCGTCTGGTGCTTGCCTGGTCAATCAGGCTGCTGCTGCTGCTGGAGGACCCCCGCAAAACATATTCATCACAAATTAAGTAATATTACTGTCACTAGAGACATGATTATCAAACACATATACACACTAAAACAACAGTCCCCGGGCTCCAACGAACTGTTTTCAAGGGTACTTGAAGAGTGTAAGTGGGAACCTAGTCAGCCGCTAACAAGCCTGTTTAATGCATCTATACAAACTAGTGTGCCGGAAACGTGGAAGATGGCCAATGTAATTTCTACATAATCTAAGCCTCGCTTAGATTATGCAGCTCAGTTCTGGCACAAAATGGATATAAATGCATTGGAAAACATACAAAGGATGACAGCATTAATCCACTGTATAAAGAATTTCTCATACGAGGATACAACGAGAACCTTGAGCCCTCACTCTATTGAAGAGACGCAGAATGTGGGGAGATGTCACTGAAGTATACAAGTGGAAGGTGGGCATAAACAAAGGCGATATAAATAAAGTACTAGGATACTGAATCAAGTAATAACTAGTAGGCTTGCCGCAGTGTTTCTAGATTCCTACTTTATACATCGAAGCTAACTTCTTGGACAGCTTTAGGAAAAAGCTGGACATATACGAAGGTGGGAGGGAGGGTTTGGATTTGAAAGGACCCGTCCAGTACGGGCTAGTAGGCCTGCTGCAATGTTCCTCCATTCTTACGTTCTTAAATTAGAAAAATCAGATGGGACCGCTGGGGGTGACTATTCCATGAACCATTAACAGGTAAACAGACGGTTACGTTATATACTCGTAACCTTTTTTAAGTGGATTCCACTTGTTCACCATCGTCATACCCCAGCATTTAATTTTCATTGACTAGCTTTGGTCTTTAGTTTCCGAGTATCTGGATGAGTATGCGGTAAGCCATTACGGGTGGTGTGAGGTTTCACACCACCTGTTGTACGTACGGTGCCTCGCTGTGGTGCTACTCGGGGTCGCTCACCGCCATCCACTCCACCTGCCTCTACACACTATACCGGTCCTCTTCCTCCACCCGCACACAAATGACTAAAATAATAAGCTTCACCAGTGCCTCTACTTCTGAGTCAAAAATTAAGAGGGTGAGAAAAGGGCACTTTTTACGGTGGTAACACCCGAAGGCCGTTCTTTCCAACCACCTAACAAGAGATTCAACAAAATTAAACAAGTGCGCAATAAGACTGGATTACGCGAAGGTTAGAATGGATGGAGGGGTAAGGATGCAAAAGAGCAGGGAAGTTGAGAGGGGAGGTGTTTGAGAGAAGGGGGTGTCGAGGGTGGCGGTGAGTGACGGCAGTGGTGGTGTGGGTCTCACGGTGGAGACCAGGTAGTGATCCACGAAGGCAACGCCCTCTCGTCACGCTACACTCCCGCCAACTCCTCGCTCCTCCACACATCCCCGGCCTTAAGTAATCCCCACAGAACTACAGGCATGCACACAATAGCCGTAAAACAATGAAAAAGTTATGTTCCTAAACTGATGAAATATTTATGAAAGCACCAAAAGTTAAAAAAAAAAAAAATCTTGTAATGGTTCCTCAGACTCGTTTCCCTTAAAAGGAAAAGCAGAGACGCGATGAGTAGAACTAGTGTAAGGGGATCAAGACTAAAGACCCTTCAGGATATCTTTTAAGCGGGAACTTGGCAAGTTTCTCAGATCATTTCATGGTCAGCCTGGCAATGGCGCATATAGTCTATGTATGGCTGGTCGATTAGTCCACCAACATGTAGCTAGGCCTGGACTGTGAATGGGCCGCAACCACCGATGCTGACAAGTAAGCTACAAATTCATGTAGCAGGTTAGTTTTAAAAATAAAATTAATAATAATAATCAGGTCACAGGTAACCCCTCCCCCTCATGAGTACATCCTGCACCCCCAGAGAAAAATGAAAGGATACTTGTTAAGATATTTCCAGGGGCTAACGCCCCCGAGGCCCAGTTCCAGGTCACGTCTTGTGGTGGAACAAGGCCTGATCTACCAAGATGTTAACACTGTTGGCCGCGCGCAGTCCAACGTACGGTCAGGAACTTGTCAGTTTCTTAAAGACAGCCATAGGGTTGTTGGCAATTCCCCTTAAGTGCGGAAGGAGGCTGTTGACTGTTTTTCTTATGTTCTATAAATCGTTTTACCGCACTTTTAATTACCGACATTAAGCTAGGCTATCATCGATTAACCAAAAAAAAAAAATACTTTAAAGGAAAGAGTTTGTGTGTTATTTTATGCAAATGTAACTAGAGTTGACATAATTGCTCACTTGCATAAAAATGGGTAAACCTGGACAAAAGTGGGCGAAAACTGATTACAAATGTTACTATATAACACACTAATAGACTACAAACTTGATGGTAAAAAAAAAATCTATACATGCTAAAGGTTTTAGAAGTCAAGAGCGCGAAACAACTGTATTTAGATTAACATGTGTTTTAGATAAATACGGAAATAGAAAGTTATACGGAAAAAAAAGGGACCAGATTTTTTTTTAGTTTCACGCATTAATTTAGTTTACCTGGAGTGAGTTCCGGGGGGTCAACGTCCCCGCGGCCCGGTCTGTGCTCAGGTTAGACAAAATTTAGGAACAGACTAGGTGTACTTATATGTCTTCAGAGGACATGGGTTTGGCAACACCTTATGTGCCTGATATGAAGTTAGCACGAAATGTTAATAAAACAACTTTTTGTATATAACGCAGAACTGGTATAGTTAGTTAGATACAGGATATAGCATCACAAAATGTAAATGTCTCGACTAGCTAAAGAATAAAAGGTCAACATAGTTAACAGTTTAATACTGGACTTGGATATTTGCTAACAAGTATTTGATACATATTTTCAACTATTCTACTGTTAATATGTATACTAGCGACATATTTTGTTCAATGATAAATTAGAATTTCTACTGATTCGACATTTTCCTGCCCTACATAGATAAAGTAGACTGGTAGTTATAAACTAATTTAAATGGAAATTCTAATAATTTTCTTACACAAATAAAGAAAAATAACTAAAGAAAAAGAACTTTTACGAAACCCCACCTGCATGTGTGATTTGGTGAATCTTTTTAAGTGTTTTTATTTTTAAAAGCTCAGTGGGAAAAGTGGGTAAACCACATCCGTGCCGGCCCTACACATATTCATTCTGACGAGGACATTAGAGCACTCTAGGAAGATTTGAATAGACTGATGCAGTGGTCGGAGAAGTAGCAGATGCAGTTTAATATAGACAAACGCAAAGTTCTAAACATTGGACAGGAAAATAATCATGCCACGTATAAAATAACTAATGTAGATCTTTATATTAATGATTGCGAAAAGGATTTGGGAGTTATGGCTAGCAGTACCTGGAGAGCATTCCTGGAGTCTACCTGGAGGGCATTCCGGGGATCAACGTCCCCGCGGCCCGGTCCACGACCAGGCCTCCCGGTGGATCAGGGCCTGATCAACGAGGCTGTTACTGCTGGTCGAACGTAATCCAGCGTACGAACCACAGCCCGTCTTTAGGTATCTGTCCAGCTCCCTCTTGAAGACAACCAGGGGTCTTCCCGTAATGCCCCTTATTGCTGGTGGGAGGCTGTTGAGCAGTCTTGGGCCCCAGACCCTTATTGTGTTTTCTCTTAGTGTACTAGTGACGCCCCTACTTTTCACTGGGGGTATGTTGCATCGCCTGTCAAGTCTTTTGCTTTCGTATGGAGCGATTGCTGTGTGCATATTAGGGACCAGTCCCTCCAGAATCTTCCAGGTGTAGATTATAATATATCTCTCTCGTAATCTAAAACTAAGACAACAATGCATAAGTGTTCGCAATAAAGCGATCCTTGGCTTCATATCCAGAAGAATAAATAATAGGAGTTATCAGGTTGTTCTTCAACTCTATTATATCCTTGGTTAGGCCTCATTTAGATTATGCTGCACAGTTTTGGTCACAGTATTACAGAATGGATATAAATGCTCTGGAAAACGTACAAAGGAGGATGACAAAGTTGATCCCATGTATCAGAAATCTTCCCTATGAGGATACCTGGAGTTTACCTGGAGAGAGTTCCGGGGGTCAACGCCCCCGCGGCCCGGTCTGTGACCAGGCCTCCTGGTGGATCAGAGCCTGATCAACCAGGCTGTTGCTGCTGGCTGCACGCAAACCAACGTACGAGCCACAGCCCGGCTGGTCAGGAACCGACTTTAGGTGCTTGTCCAGTGCCAGCTTGAAGACTGCCAGGGGTCTGTTGGTAATCCCCCTTATGTATGCTGGGAGGCAGTTGAACAGTCTCGGGCCCCTGACACTTATTGTATGGTCTCTTAACGTGCTAGTGACACCCCTGCTTTTCATTGGGGGGATGTTGCATCGTCTGCCAAGTCTTTTGCTTTCGTAGTGAGTGATTTTCGTGTGCAAGTTCGGTACTAGTCCCTCTAGGATTTTCCAGGTGTATATAATCATGCATCTCTCCCGCCTGCGTTCCAGGGAATACAGGTTTAGGAACCTCAAGCGCTCCCAGTAATTGAGGTGTTTTATCTCCGTTATGCGCGCCGTGAAGGTTCTCTGTACATTTTCTAGGTCAGCAATTTCACCTGCCTTGAAAGGTGCTGTTAGTGTGCAGCAATATTCCAGCCTAGATAGAACAAGTGACCTGAAGAGTGTCATCATGGGCTTGGCCTCCCTACTTTTGAAGGTTCTCATTATCCATCCTGTCATTTTTCTAGCAGATGCGATTGATACAATGTTATGGCCCTTGAAGGTGAGATCCTCCGACATGATCACTCCCAGGTCTTTGACGTTGGTGTTTCGCTCTATTTTGTGGCTAGAATTTGTTTTGTACTCTGATGAAGATTTAATTTCCTCGTGTTTACCATATCTGAGTAATTGAAATTTCTCATCGTTGAACTTCATATTGTTTTCTGCAGCCCACTGAAAGATTTGGTTGATGTCCGCCTGGAGCCTTGCAGTGTCTGCAATGGAAGACACTGTCATGCAGATTCGGGTGTCATCTGCAAAGGAAGACACGGTGCTGTGGCTGACATCCTTGTCTATGTCGGATATGAGGATGAGGAACAAGATGGGAGCGAGTACTGTGCCTTGTGGAGCAGAGTTTTTCACCGTAGCTGCCTCGGACTTTACTCTGTTGACGACTACTCTCTGTGTTCTGTTAGTGAGGAAATTATAGATCCATCGAACTTTAGCACGCATTTTGTGCGCTATTACGCCATGGTCACACTTGTCGAAGGCTTTTGCAAAGTCCGTATATATCACATCTGCATTCTTTTTGTCTTCCAGTGCATTTAGGACCTTGTCGTAGTGATCTAATAGTTGAGACAGACAGGAGCGACCTGCTCCAAACCCATGTTGCCCTGGGTTGTGTAACTGATGGGTTTCTAGATGGGTGGTGATCTTGCTTCTTAGGACCCTTTCAAATATTTTTATGATATGGGATGTTAGTGCTACCGGTCTGTAGTTCTCTGCTGTTTCCTTACTGCCCCCTTTGTGGAGTGGGGCTGTCTGTTGTTTTTAGTAACTGTGGGACGACCCCCGTGTCCATGCCCCCTCTCCATAGGATGGAAAAGGCTCGTGATAGGGGCTAGACTGAGGTCCCTGAATCTGCACTCTTCCGAAAGGCGCAGAATTAGGGGAGATATGATTGAGGTGAATAAATGGAAAACAGAAATAAATAAAGGGGATGTAAAGAGCGTACTAAAATTATCTAGCCTAGACAGGACTCGCAGCTGTTTGTTGGAAAAATTCTGATTCAGGAAGGATATAGGAAAGCACTGGTTTGGTAATAGAGTTGTGGATGAGTGGAACAAACTCCCAAGTACAGTTATAGAGGCAAAAGCGCTGTGTAATTTTAAAAATAGGTTAGATAAATACACGAGTGGGTGCGGGTGGGTGTGAGTTGGACCTGACTAGTTTGTGCCAATACGTCAGAAACCGTGCTCCTTCCTTAAGTGAATGTGGCCTGACCTGACTAGGTTAAGGCATTGGCTTAAGCCGGTAGGAGACTTGGACCTGCCTCGCATGGGCCAGTAGGCCTGCTGCAGTGTTCCTTCTTTCTAATGTTCTTATATCCACAGAAGTTTCCAGCGCGTTCGTGATCAATCATATTCTCAAGGAACAGATAAGAGGAAAGATGCTGTTGCATTACAGAGAACGCGGGACACCAACAACACTTCACTTAATAAGCTCTAATCATGACCAGGTGCCCTGGCGAGTAAAAGGCAATTCCACCCCCTCCCCCAAAAGGCATGCTACCAACATTAACGCACGCCTCGTGCTCAAAAGCAGTATGCAGAGTGAATGAGTGAGAGTGGGAGTGTGGTGTGGATCTTGCCACAGGTTTTGTTGGACAAAAGTATTTTTATTATAACCACTAGCAGTCGAACAAGATATGGCTGCCACCCAATGAATATAAACAAAACAAAAAAAAAAAAAAAAAAAAAAAACCCTATACAACTTGTTGACGGAATTAAAGCCCACACTAGTCATGTCACTTCTGAACATAGTCGTACCTACCAAACCATACCCCGACCGGGATTGAACCCGCGGTACCTAGTACCGCTGCTGTAGTCTTAGCATTCGCCATCTTACCCAATATCGAATATACTCAAGAGTACACGGAAAAGTCCACCTGCTTTCCGTTGAGAATGAACACTGGCATACCTGAATGATATCATATTAAGGGCGTTTCCGGGGATCAGTGTTCCGCAGTCCGGGATATATATATATTTTTTTTTTTTTGGGGGGGGGGGGAGCAACAGGATGTAGGCAAGTGTCAACGCCTTCAGTGTTCGCCGAGTCGGTACACTGTAAGGTGCTTCCCCAGGAAATTATCAATCAATACAAGTGCCGCGAAGTCATGCAGTTCGGCATTAACTAACATTTTTGCACATCAACAGCCCCAGCAATAATTAAACTAAAAGTCACGCGTTACCCGACTCTTCAAGTAAAGACATTACCCTTAAGACATCAACAACAACAACGTGCTCGAGAAAGCAGTCCTTAGTTAACAAAGGGGTGCCAAACTTTTTTTTTTCCATCCACTGAAGATGCAGCACTTCACTGTTCTGTCAGCTTTACTAAGACCCTACCTCTACACGGAAGAGCAACGGTGCAAAACACTTGTCGCCAGGTTCAAGAGTACCCGTGCAATATACAAGTACTCAAAACCGACAGATTGTGGGAATAGACACATGCGCAATGAAGACATTTACAGAGATGCTTCTCCACCGTAGCTTTTTTTAAAAAGGTTACTGTGGTGAAACATCTTTAATAAATGTCTTTATTACGCATATCTCTTCCTTCTTCCTTCCCCCCCCCACACTACCTGTGTATTGGTCATTTTGCAGCGACTTGTTTCGGGTACAAATCACCACAACCACCACACACTCCGCCCACTCAACTTCTCCGCCTTTAAAGATAATTTAACGAGCTGCAGGCCGTCAAGGGGTAGCCTTTAAGACACCAGAGTAGAGTGATAGCAACGAAAACAATTGCACATCAGAAAAGGACGCTTGAATGAAAAGAAATGCCAAAATAATCAAACAAAATATATAAACAAAAGTTTGCTTTAGTTCCTTTCAATCAGCCATGTAGCAAAAACGTGAAATGCTAGAGAGGAAATGTAAAGGTTCCAGTAACCAACAGGGAAAGAATGATGGTTGTGGCGTTGGGTTTAAGAGTAGACTTGGGGAGTGTGGTGGTAAAAAGAGGGGCGTAGCGGTGGTGGCTGGTGGAGAGGCCCGGGGGCCGCGGAAACGTCAAATTACTCTCAGCCGGCTCCAGCAACAGCACCCTGACCGCCGCCGCCTCCTACTACATACAATAGTTTTAACATCACACTTCAGTAAACGCATGTGTGCCATACAAGTAAGACTATATGACCATGCAGAAGTATTTTACTGCAATACTAACACCGCCACTGCGACCATGTTTCGCCTGCCCTAAGAAACCTGAATAACCTCGGCTACACATGGCAACACCTCCTGCCCTGCCGCCCGCTACCACCAACCAATGAATGGAGAAATTGCTACTGATGTCATTATTATATTATAACTTCATGAATGTGTCGTTTTATAAATGTGGTAAACTATGTTAACAATTTGTGGGACTGCTTAGCACAAGGTTCGGGCGTGAGTGTTTAAGAATGAGTGGTGGTACGGTGAAGCCAGTCGCTGCTGGTGTAGACTTGGTAACATCCATTGTCTCGATGAACTGTACCGCCACCCTCAACCCTTACTTGGGGAGGAGGAGAGTATGGAAGAGAAGTGGGGGAAGAGGAAGTAGAATTAAGTGGAGGGTAGAAGGAAGGGAAAGGAGTGAACCAAGAGAACTAGGTTCGTCCGACACTCCACACTGACACTGAAAGTAAAGTTCTGAGATCTGAAGTGCTTTGACCCGGGCGACCAATCAGCGCTCACGCCAATCTGATACCTAATTTGTCTGGGGGATATAACAATACCATGGCCGCAGCGCCGCTATTTTACTCGGGCTGCAGACAATGGTTAACACGTTCAATTGGCACTTTGGAATATGACCATGGAGGCGAACTAAGAATGATACTCATCTGATGTACACTACGAGGCTGCTCACTATGCCTAGCTATACAACGTAAATAAACCCTACACCAACATGTATTGCATTCTGACAAACGCGCTCAGCGGGTCGAGGAGGAAGAAATACAATGGTCCAGTGACAAACCCGAGCTTTCTGTATGTATGCATAACTTTAACCGGTTCTCTGAGTTACTTTTTTTTTTTACATTCGAAGCTCTGCTTGAGGCCTTGGTGATGAAATAAAGTGCTGAGTACCATGCACTACAAAGCTGTATAACAGGACTGTACGGCGTTGTATGACAGGAGAGTATACATCATGCATGGCAGGAGTATGCATAACATGCATGACAGGTGTGTGCGTGTGTAGCACGTACTGCCGGAGTGTGTAAAGCACATAAGGTGTTTATATATATATCACGTATGGCTGGAGTGTGTATATTATGTATAAGTGTGCATAGGATGTATAACATATGTATAACATGTATGGTAGGTATGTATAACATGTATGGCAAGTGTGCATAGCATGTATGGTACATGTTCATATATATAATGTATGCCTGGAGTGTGTATAGCAAGTATGGCAGGTGTGTATACAGAATGTATGATAAGTGTGTATATATAGCATGTATGGTTGGAGTGTATAGAATGTATGACAGGTGCATATATATAGCACATACGGTGTATATATGTGCATGTATAGAATGTATGGTGTGTATAACATAGCTGGCGTATGTATAACATGTAAGCAGGTGCGTATACCATGTATGGTTGGTGTGCATGTATAGGTGTGTATACATGTATGACAAGTGTGCATAGCATGTATGGTAGGTGTGTATACAGAATGTATGATAGGTGTGTATATATAGTATGTATGGTTGGAGTGTATAGAATGTATGGCAGATGTGTGCATACAGAATGTTCAGCGGAGTACAGAATGTATGGCAGGTGCGTATATATAGCACATATGGTGTATGTATATATGTGCATGTACAGAATGTATGGTGTATAACATGTATACACATGTGGAGTAACATGTATGGCTAGAGTGTGTAACATGTATGGCTAGAGTGTAACATGTATGGCTGGAGTGTGTATAGCATGTACGGCTGGAGTGGGTATAGCATGTATGGCTGGAGGATGTATAACATGTACGGCTGGAGTGTAACGTGTATGGTTGGAGTGTGTGTAACATGTATGGCTGGAGTGTGTGTAACATGTATGGCTGGAGTGTAACATGTATGGCTGGAGTGTGTGTAACATGTATGGCTGGAGTGTGTGTAACATGTATGGCTGGAGTGTGTGTGTAACATGTATGGCTGGAGTGTGCATAACATGGCTGGAGTGTAACATGTATGGCTGGAGAGTGCATAACATGTATGGCTGGAGTGTGTAACATGTATGGCTGGAGTGTGCATAACATGTATGGCGGGAGTGTG
Source organism: Cherax quadricarinatus (assembly GCF_038502225.1). Classification (NCBI taxonomy): domain Eukaryota; kingdom Metazoa; phylum Arthropoda; class Malacostraca; order Decapoda; family Parastacidae; genus Cherax; species Cherax quadricarinatus. The sequence goes on along the minus strand of NC_091331.1, from coordinate 15,274,858 downwards.
CATAACATGTATGGCTGGAGTGTGCATAACATGTATGGCTGGAGTGTGCATAACATGTATGGCTGGAGTGTGCATAACATGTATGGCTGGAGTGTGCATAACATGTATGGCTGGAGTGTGCATAACATGTATGGCTGGAGTGTGCATAACATGTATGGCTGGAGTGTGCATAACATGTATGGCAGGTGTGAATATACAGCATGCACGGCAAGAGAAAGCTGAAATCAGGGCAGTGGTGAGCGCATCCTTCACTACAACACTGGACTGGACTGTTACCCACATACCTACATGTACCACGGACATGCCCAACGTCCATCAACTACATTCCACCAATTTAATAAGAAATTTGGTTTAATAATCATTGCCTTGCCAGATTTTTTTAAGACTGTGTTACACACGACAAATTTATTTCACTTGTTTCAGTACAGAGGTAACACGTGGGTGATCGGCTAGACAAATGTGATAGTGCCTGCGTGAGGAGCAGTGGCCAGTGGCTTGAAGGACTGGCTCAGTGGTAGGGTGGGGGCAGACCAGCACCATATCCACATCCATTATAAGATGTATTCTTTGCCAAGGCCACACCTTACTCTGCCATAACAAGATAAAAACGTTACTTACGCACAAGATATCCTCGAACCCCCACACCTAGTTGTTAATCATCATACCTGCAACAAAAAAAAAATATCTTAAATATTATTCAAATACAAATTAAAATAAAGGGCAAAACTTATGTATTTCTATTCTATACGTCAAAGCATCTGTAAGTACAAGATGGAGAGGACGAAGGCAGCCTCGAAGAGGGCTGTTGCATGTGAAGGAATGTGCCCCACTCAGGCTACCTGGAATCTTGATGGCACCGAGAGCTCGAACATTCTGGCAGGCCACTCATACACGCCAACTCTACCTCCAGTCACCTGCTAACTCAATAAGTTTCGAACGGATCCTGAATTACGTTTTTGTCTATATAAATTACCTCTAAAAACGACATTTAGGCATCCTTGTCCACCTAACTGCAAGTCAGAGTTAGCGTAGCAGATAAAATTTGAGTAAACACTAATCGTTAACTTAAGAGCAGAAACTGCGCCATAAAATTTCATGGAACATACTACACAGCCGAGAATAAATATATTTACCATCCGATGTCGAAAAAAAATACTATTATCACAATAAACCGTTATACCACAATGCTTCCAAATTACAAGCTGATCATTGCTCGTATACGAAACAATTATGAATTACGTGACCTTTAATGATATGCAACACTCTTGCTGTCTTGGTATATCAATACATGTTATCCCAAGCCACTCCATGGCAATCATTTACTCTATGTAAATATGTCCCCAATCCATGGCAACGTTTCTCTCACTTGTGTATGTCCCTCTCAACAGCAATGATTCACTCAATGCATAACTCCACCTGCTCCACATGCAAGTACAACTTTCCCGAGAATATCTGCGAAACTAACTTTCGCAACAAAAGCAGAAGAAACAAGCTTAACACAGAAAATTAAAAATCCTGGAAAACATCGTCCTATTTAAATAAGGTATCGAAATCAACGAAACAAAATCTTATACACAAGACCGATTGATGTATAGTGAAACCAGACTTCCACCCTGCACTGATCATCAGGGTGTGACACTGTATCCGGCTTAACGTCATCAAACTGGATGGGAAGAAGCTCGAGAAAGTTGGCGGTGAACTTGCAAAACGGGTTAGCGGATGGCTGTCTGGAACATAGCGTTAGTACGATTGGGTTTATGTAGTATCCAAGAGAATAATTTATGTAAAATCAAAATGCGACAGGCAAGTGTTCACACCTGGTCAAACTGTGGAAAATAATTATGAAAGATCTAGCTTGTAATGTACTTGTGACCTGTTTTAAGTTTTTCTACTCCCTCAGCATGGCTATGAGAATTGTGCTATTCAATGCTCCTCCCTCATCGGACGAGCATCAATAACATGCCAGTTAATAATCTCTACAACATTAGGAGGGACGAGGGAGGGGAGAGGAAAGAGGGAAGGGAAGGGAAAGGAAAGGAAAGGAAAGGAGGGGGACTAGCTGACTAGTCTGACAAGCTTTTCCCACAAGCTGACAGCTACTTCCATAAAGTTTAAGAAACCTCAAATAAAAGAATAAATATAATAATGATTCAGTGGAAAGGATGGGGGGGGGCTTCCTGTTTCCAGCAAATCGACTGCCGAACACTGTTGCAAGTGTCCATAGCTACACATCTGTTAAAGCATAAACAAGTTATACTCAGGACAAATAGTTTGCTGCTACTGGGCCGGTTAAACGCAAACACACTAGATAAGCAGACAAAGTGGAAACGAGTCTACCGAAACGATAGTTCGGAGGTGGAATGAAGCCTGGCTCTCAGCACACCCACACCTTGGTCATACAAAGTCATCTTCATCGTGTAATTATAATTCAAAAACAACTATGCACATCTTCCCTAATTTTACTTAGTTCTAAATAAAGCTGGTGAATTATTTACTAGGCAACACTCCGTGCTGAACTGGTTAACCCTCTATCAGTCTACAGGGAGTAAGCATAAGAGAGACTGCTATCATCTTAAGGTTGGCGTGGCGTTATGACGTCCAGGGATCTTGAGCCGCCTGTGGCCTTGACATCCCTATGACCGGTTTTTCTACTCCAGCACCCCCTCAAGAAAGGTTCCTTGATGTTGGTGAGGGGCTCTTGATTTAGGGAATTGGATCTGTGCTCCAGTTCCCCGAATTAAGCCTGAATGCCCTCCACATCCCCCCCCCAGGCGCTGTATAATCCTCCGGGTTTAGCGCTTCCCCCTTGATTATAATAATAATTCTACTCCAGCAGCCTGGCCTTCCTGATGACCCTCTGTCGGAAGTTCACAACAAGCCTAAAACTCTATCATCAAACCCCGAAAATCTCTTAAAGTGGGCCTACCAGTCCTAGAAATTCCAAAAGCCCTAGATAGCTCGTGGAACTCTGTTTTCATTAAGAACTGCAAGAAACCCCTCTCGAGTGCCCTAAGTACACTAAGGAGGAGGAGCTTGGACATGGGTGAAATTCCACAGTCACTTAAAACAACGGATATAGCCCCACTCCATAAAGATGGCAGCAAAGCATTAGCTAAGAACTACAGACCAATAGCTGTGACGTCTCACATCATAAAAATCTTTGAAAGAGTGCTAAGAAGCAGGATTGCAAATCACCTGGATTCCCAAAATCTGCACAATCCAGGGCAACATGGGTTCAGGGCAGGTCGCTCCTGGCTCTCACAACTACTGGATCACTATGATATGGCCTTGGATGCACTGGAAGAAAATCAGAATGCCGATGTAATATACACAGACTTTGCAAAAGCATTTGACAAATGCGATCATGGTATAATAGCCCATAAAATACGTGCTAAAGGAATAACTGGGAAAGTGGGGAGATGGATCTTCAACTTCCTAACAGGGAAAGTGGGGAGATGGATCTTCAACTTCCTAATAAATCGAACACAAAGAGTAGTGGTCAACAGTTAAATCGGAGGCTGCCATAGTGAAGAGCTCTGTTCCGCAAGGCACACTACTCGCCCCCATCTTATTCCTTATCCTCATATCAGACATAGACAAGAGATATACATCACAGCACCGTATCATCCTTTGCGGATGATACTAGGATCTGCATGAGGCTGTCATCTGCTGAGGACGCGGTTAACCTCCAAGAAGATATAAACAAAGTTTTCCAGTGGGCAACGGTAAACAATATGATGTTAAATGAGGACAAATTCCAACTACTCCGTTATGGAAAACTGGAGATAATAACTAGAACAGAGTATACTACAGACTCTGGCCATACAATAGAACGGAAAAATAATGTAAGGGACCTGGGAGTAGTAATGTCTGAGGATCTCACCTTCAAGGATCACAACAGTGCCACGATCGCACGTGCAAAGAAAATGATAGGATGGATAATGAGAACGTTCAAAACGAGAGACGCCAAGCCAATGATGATCCTTTTCAAATCACTTAGTTCTCTCTAGGCTGGAATACTGCTGTACATTAACATCTCCATTCAAAGCAGGTGAAATCGCAGATCTAGAGAGTGTACAGAGATCCTTTACTGCACGCACAAGTTCTGTAAAGCACCTTAACTACTGGGAACGCTTGGAAGCACTTGACTTGAACTCGTTGGAACGCAGGAGGGAGAGCTATATCATATTCTACACTTGGAAAATCTTGGAAGGAATGGTCCCAAATCTGCACACAGAAATCACTCCCTACGAAAGTAAAAGACTGGGCAGGCGATGCAAAATGCCCCCAATAAAAAGTAGGGGCGCCACTGGTACACTAAGAGAAAACACCATAAGTGTCCGGGGCCCAAGACTGTTCAACAGCCTCCCATCAAGCATTAGGGGAATTGCCAATAAACCCCTGGCTGCCTTCAAGAGAAAGTTGGACAGATACCTAAAGTCAGTGCCGGATCAGCCGGGCTGTGGCTCGTACGTTGGACTGCGTGCGGCCAGCAGTAACAGCCTAGTTGATCAGGCCCTGATCCATCGGGAGGCCTGGTCATGGACCGGGCCCCGGGGGCGTTGATCCCCGGAATAACCTCCAGGTGCCTTCCAGGTGTGCCTTCCTGAACCTTCACCCAGTTCTGGCAGAACTAATCAGCATGCACATCCCCGGGAGTTTCCTACCCAGCAACCTTGCCAAAAGCTCATCCAATGCGCCCAGAAACACACTTCTTAGTGATTTACCTGGTAGTCCTCCCTCTTCAAATGTGACTCCTTAGAAGCCAAATGAGACATGTTCAGCTAGGATGCCTGAGTAGTAAAGCGAGGAAATGATTTGGAAACAACCGGTACCACGCCAATTGCTTACGCCTTGAAATTACGAGTAAGGGAATTCAAGTACAGGTGACAAATACCGTGTAATGCAACACTTCTCCTTTTTAGCAATACTGAATACAACAAAGTGCTGCTACACTATTTAATAGGCGAGTTTGGCTTAAAAGGAAACTGTCATTTTTTTGCCAAATAAGCAGTGAATATTTGTTTATGCAATAAATCCGCGAAAATCACTTTGAACATATCTAATATATATATATATATATATATATATATATATATATATATATATATATATATATATATATATATATATATATATATATATATATATATATATATATATATATATAGATATATATACTATATCATTTATTTTAATTTATATTAAATACATTTAAACTGATCTATGATATGTTTAGTAGAAATAGGCTGAAATAAATTATAGCAAGGTTAGGCGAGGTCTCTTAAGAGAGGTTTGGTGGCAATTTTAGTTTTACGCCATTTTCAATTAAAAATATTAATCAATTAATCCATAAAAAATATTTTAGGAAAGTATAATTTTTAGGGCAGCTCGGCTTAACTGATCAATTACGCAAATTTTAATCCACACACATACACTATGTGTGTGTGTGTGTCGTGCCGAATATGTAAAACTGGTCAATTAGCAAGAACTCATTTGAAATAAAGTCCTTTCTAAAATTTTCTCTTATACGTTTAAAGATATATTTTTTTCATTAATGTTAATTTAAATTTTTTTAATTTTGCACCAAAAGAATCTTAGAAAACTTACCTAACCTTATTATAACAAGAACAATTTATTTTAGCCTAACCCTAACCTGGTGGCCTGGTGGTTAACGCTCTCGCTTCACACGGCGAGGGCCTGGGTTCGATTCCCAGCCAGAGTAGAAACATTGGACGTGTTTCTTTCCACCTGTTGTCTATGTTCCCCATCAGTAAAATGGGTACCTGGGTGTTAGTCGACTGGTGTGGGTCGCATCCTGGGACACTGACCTAAGGAGGCCTGGTCACAGAGCGGGCCGCGGGGGCGTTGACCCCCGGAACTCTCTCCAGATAAACAAACAATAATTTAATACTAAACAAATACAGTGAATATATATATATATATATATATATATATATATATATATATATATATATATATATATATATATATATATATATATATATATATATACACACATACACATACACACTTGTACGTTTAATGATATTTTTTTTCATTAATAATTTTGTACCAAATGAACCTTAGAAAACTTACCTATCCTTATCATAAGCGCAATTTAGGTTAGTCTAATCCAACTAAATATATTTTTGACAAGTTTACAATAATTTAATAATAATAAAAAAATGAAATATATATATATTTCGTTAGGTTCAGAATGATTTTTGCGAAATTACTGCATACACAAATTTTTGCTTGCCTTATTCGGCAAGAAGAGCATTACCATTTAAACCAAAATCGCAAGTTTCATCTATTCGGCACATTACACACACACACACACACACACACACACACACACACACACACACACACACACACACAATACTATACTATACGCATTTATATAGCTGTAGGTGTCAGAAGAGGCTATGCGGGGTTAAGAGAAGGCGTGTACAACGACCGTCTGTCATATTCTTAGCTCTATATTATTCCTTTCCTTAGTGATTACCTTCACTTAGTGTTCTCTGGATTGATGCAGCAGCCTTAAGTCGCTCAATCAGTGTCAACATACCAACTGGTTACAATGCTGGAATGCTTACATCAAGACCCTAAATCCTGTTTTCGCCACTCACTGCACTAACCTTTACTTGTACAGAGAGATTCACTGCCTTGGAGAACAACAATCAAGTATAGCTACTTTGCGAAGGCTATGTCAGGTTACAATTTCCCGAGGAAACAACATGATCAGGGTAACGGGATTAAGAACTTTGCAAGCACGACAGTTTGAAAAAAAAAAAAAAAAAGTCGTCTCTCGTTTTGCTAGATAACGGTGCCTGAAAAATATTGCGAGGCGCAGTTCATTCTTGCCTTAAATATGAAGATTTGTTTGAATAGTCTAACCTCATCCTGGATGAGGAAATAGTTTCGAGAGAGTACAAAACCATATTTTGAGCCTCGGCTCGTACTGGTTGGAGCGGTCATCACAACCAATCCTCCTAAACTAAGATAAGACTGCATTACTTACGCTAACCATGAACTCCGTGAACACTAATTACACACATAAAATTTTATATAAAAATACGACTGATATAATTCTCTTAATTATTGTCTTAGCTTGTACCCTAAAAATTTCTTAATTATTCTTAATGAAAATACTGTTCGACATCATAAACACTGAAATTTTACCTGGGATATTCAGTAGGAGTCTCCTGAAACCCAGTGTATCGGTGATCTCTAGCACCTTAATATATTTGGTCAACCTCGTTTCGAGAGTAAGGTGAATCCTCCGATACAGCTTGTTATTTCCAAAAATTTTATCGGGGATCGTACAAATTTTTACTCTAAAAACTCTCATCATCCGGCTCCCCCTATCCCTCTCTGCTAAATTTAACTAGGTCTCTGACGTAATGGTTTACTCCAGTTTTTTTTTCCAACTAGGGTGCTCTACCTTCCCAATTTCCACAGTACATCAACTACTATTCACTTTTGATTACTTTTCAGCTATCCCTCCTTCGTCTCTAACCGATTCTCGCACTTTGTATATACCATTCCCTAATATTTGTCCCTCGATGGGGAAAGTTACTCCTCTGTTAAGAGTTAGGGTGCAATTCAGAAGAATACAAAATGCTTAATGGGAATTAAGTATGCCTAGTACTGCTGGTGAAATACGCATAATCTATCATGATAAAACTGAAGCTTCTGCGACTAAAACATTATAAAAGTGAGTGAAAATGGATTAAAATAACAGCTACATAATCTTGTTACACAAAATGTGTAACGCAACGAAACCAAGAGTATTTCCCGCCACTCTGACATGTAACACTATGCCTACTTTCCCTACCAAGAAAGTAATCAAGCACGGTCATCTTGAAAAAAAAATTAAAAAAAATAAAAAAAAAAAAAAAAAAAAATGAGTACACTAAGCCGACTAAAACAAATAAGTACACTAAACACTGTTTATTAAAGTATCATCGCTGATAACCCTGACAGCAGGAGAGCAGTATATGCTGTTATAGTAAATTAGTCTGATACTATAATATGGGCTGTATCAGAATTAATAACTCGGCTTCCACCTTATAAACTAATTTATTTGTCATACTGATACTATTAGCTTGCAGAAAATGAACTTATTGATAAATAACTAATGATAGCGTACTTGAATATTCTTCAGATTGTATATTAAAGCTGTATTGTGTAGATCAGCTATTTGAAGAAATTGTAATATATGAAATGGCTGTATTATCTTTAAAGATGGTAGCTATGTCCAGTAGAACCTGGCAGATTCATTGTGACCTCTGTACTTCTTTTCTTTTGCGCTACCGTTCATATGATGAGCATAATAAAATAGCCACAAAAGCGGAAAAGTAAAGAGGAGAGCCATTTGGTCCATCATATCTTGAATTATTAGGCTTCTGCTGACATTTTTCTCGTTAGAAAGACACTTTGTGGAACAAACTACCCTATTTACCCCTAACGTATCCAGCACTGAGACTGTTAGAAGACTCGACAGTCGTTTCTGACTGTCGGAACCTGGGTTAATCAGGCCTTGATCCACCGGGAGGTCTAGTCTGGGACCGGGGTACGAGGGCGAAGCATGGTAAGGTATGGAATTCTTTAGCCCTTAATCCACTGGCTGGGGAAGAGAAACCATAAAATATAGCAAATTAAGCACCAGTATCACACCTGTGGCTGGTTTTGTGAGCTCTACTCTCGAAGCCCAGCTTGAGGCCAGACTTCTCTGTTGACTGTCTGGTCAAATCAGGCTGTTTCTGCTGGTGGCACTCAGCAAAATTTCTTACATCTACTTGTCAGCTTTCCACATACACATGCCTGCCAGCACACTCACGCATGCTCGTATGCACACGCTAAAACGATCTTGCGTACTTATATTCTCCCTGAGTATTGTACGTTGAAGGAGATGTAGGTAGGGAAGAGCCCTTAAGGGTGTATGGGGTGGATGATGTAAGTAGTGGTGTGTGATAAGCATGACCAGGTAGCATGGGTGAACAAGGTGACTGACCAGGCGGGTGTGGAGGACGGGTAGGGGTCCGCGTGTAGTCATGTGGGGAATCCAGGAGCCAACTGGTGCAGTCATTGATCCACCAGGTCAGACTTGTGTTGACACACACCAGCTGCCGCACTACGCGCCTCACTCCAACTAATCTATCTATATCGCTCCGAAGGACCTCGAGAACAGAGGAGTACTTTAGTAGGCCTACTTGTTGGCTACACAAGGAAAGTCTCCACCTCCATATATCACAAACTTTACATAACGGTCATCATTAAAATCACATTAGGCAAGCAATAGTGCATTTCTTGAAAGACTAAGTGTACGGCTTAAGGGAAGAGGCGAGTGTCTGGAAACTTAATCTAATCCAGAAGGTTCATTTCTTTGATTTGAAGCTTATCGACTACAGGGGGATCTGCAAGAATGCACAGCATAGAGACTGTGTATATATATTCTGTGTTAAGGGGTAATATGGGAGGTGCGAGACAAAGACCACCTTAGCTAGGCAAGGTGGTTGTGGCTGCAGGTTGCCGCGTATCGCTACAAACACCACCTTGCCACCACGTGATCACCACCTTCCTACCAACGGCATTCATCCTTGCACGTGCTTTGTGTGCATGCCAAGTCCAAGTTCATCACGCAGTTCTTAAGTTTTAAATTGGATTTCTTGCTTGTAAAGTCACAGTCACCGCAAAGGATATGATAGTAAGTATAAACACGTTGCATCGGCTCGTACCTTTGATATACCTCTGATGACTTTCGAGAGGTTTTTCTACTTCCGAAGCCCGGCCCTGTGCCAAGCATGTCTGGTGCTTACCTGGTCAACCAGACTATTGCTGCTGGCGGTCCGCTGGTCCACATATCCATCACAGCCTGGTTGATCCAGCACTTGGTGGAGATACTTGTCCAGTATTTCTGATATCCTCTGGTAAGATGTTGAACAATCCGGGGCCATAGTTGTTGATACAATATTTTCTTGTGCCCTCGGCGCCCCTGACCTTCACTGGGTTTATTTTACTCTTCCTCCCGTCTCTTTATCCACTATGTTATGGCAGTTTCCAGATTTGGGACCAGGCACTAAAGTACTTTCCACGTATACATTATCATGTGTCAATCTCTCTTCCGCTCCAGCGCATACATATTTATGACACTAAGAGGTTCCCGGTAATTTAATGCTATACTGGCTCTATGCGGGCCGTAAATGCTCTCTCCCCATCTCTCTCTTCCAGTTCAGATATCCCCCCCCCCACCCTTTTCTTTGAACAGGGCCGTTAACGCTGAACAATACTCGAAACGAGAGCACAAGCAATTTGAAGTGTCACCACTGGCATAATTTTGCTTTGAAAGTTCATATTATCCATCCCCGTCATCTTCCTGGTTGTCATGACGTTTGCTTTGTGTACTTTGAAAGGTTAGCCAATACTACCAGGTCTTTCACGTGTTCTTTCCGTTCTATTTGACAAGCCTTTTGGGTTTTGCATACAATAACCTTGTTTAAATTTTCATTCTTTCCACACCTTAACAAATGAACATGTTTTCCACTGCCCAGTAGAAGGCCATACTTGTATATGTTCAATTTTTCCATATTTTCTACCGAGGTGACTTCCATGTTTATTTTGGTACCTGCATATGATACAAAGCTATGGCGACCGTTTTTATCTATTTCTGCTATAAGGATGAGAAACAGTACACACGCCAGGACCGTCCCTTGGGGTACCGACTTTTATAGCTTGCTAAAGCTGCATTTTGCTCCTTACTACTTTGTGTTCTATCTACAAGAAAGTTGAAAATCCATTTGCCTACCTTCCCGTTATGCCCATATCCTTCATATTGTGTGCAATCACCCCATGATCGCGTCTGCCATCGTGTATACCACATATGCTTTTTGGTTGTCTTCTAGCGCCTGAGTAATTGCCATAGTGGTTTGACAGTTGCGACAAGTATGGTCCAACGGATCTAAAACCATACCGGTTTGGGTTGTGCAGATTGTGTTCCATAAGATTTGTAATTTGGCGTCTCGTCACTCTTTCGAAGACTTTCATAATGAGGGATGTTAGGGTCACTGTTCAGTAATTTTTTGTTAGCCTTCTAATACCTCCCTTATGCAAAGGAGCTATGCCTGCACTCTTAAGGTATCCGGAATTTCACCTCGATCTAAGTTCTTTCTTCAAAGGATACCGAGAGCTCATGCTAGTTTCACTCTGCATTTCCTTATAAATAAGGAATTCCACGAATCCGGCCCATGTGCTAAATTAGCGGGCATATTTTCTATTTAATTTTCGAATTCCATGGGACTAGCGTTTGTCAGTTGTTTGGCCTGCATGGCCTTCAGACGGAATGAAAATAAAATCGGCATTCTCTATCCTGCTTTCATTTACTGGGTTGCTGAACACTGACTCATATTGGTCTTCTAGAATTTCGCTCACCTCTTGTTCAGCGTCCCTGTATGAACCTCTTGTAATTAATGGTCCAACTTTCCAGGTACAATAGTTCTTAAATCGGATTTTGCATATGTACAGAAATATCTGGAGTTTCTTGTAATATCCTAACTAGATGGTTCATTCCATTGGTGGTGCTTCTAATACGACAGGAAGTTTTTTTTTTCTACTTCGGTGATCTCAGTTAAAGATTATCTTGCCTTCGTTGTGACATTCGCGTTATTAAGCAATTTGGCAATCCTTTGTTTTCTGTACATGCTTTTATGCTATCTTACTTTAAATGATCTCGGTTTTCTCAATGGTACATATTTAATGCAACCTCGTAAGTTTGGGTTGAGAAGCATACAATCGTACGAGGTTAAATATTCAACACAATAACTGCAACTGCAGAGTATTGCAGATGTTGCTAAAAGATGACGTTGCTGAAATGGCGATAGTGATGAGTTCTGTACTGTACATCATAATAAAATCCAGCCACACACTATCATTTACGAACACAAAACTATGCTTAATTTTCATGTTTATTAAGAGCTAAAAATATGTATGGATCATTTCAAATGTAAGAGAGTGGTGTATACTCAATCCTCTTTAGCTAAGCACAAGACAACTTGTTACTTTTTTAACAAGGCTTTTCCTGGATGCATAAAACGCTGTCGCGGCTAAAACAATGAACGTGGATTAACTGAAAGCCATAAAACACTTAATATAGCCCTTCCCAGTTTATGCCATTCTACTGTAGGGAGATATGGTTAGTGATTGGCGTTATCCTCATTCCACCTTACTTATATCCAAGCTGTAATACCGAAACCAGATATGTGCCTTGTAATCTAAATGCGTTTTAGTATACTATACTGTACTTGGTATTTTTTTGCTATTTAGCCTTACCACTAACATTACTGTCTTAAGACACATGTGCAACATTTGTTATGAACCTGAAGCTGATGCTTCTGTTTGTCTGCAATGTGTCGTCTGCGAACGTACTTTTGTCATATACATGTACTGCGAAAATGAGGGAAAGGGGAGGAGGGGGAGGTTGCAACCGCAGTTACACACCACTCTTGTCTGGCTACATTCTTATTTCTCCCCCATTTAACCAAACTTAACAATTCAATTAGCCTAATACTGTCTCTAGTAACTGACACTACAGTTCTCCGTCAGTCCCTTTGTAGCTGAATGAAACTTTTAGGATGATTGGTTTTTGATTCTCGTGCAACTTCAAATACAATTATTGTTAAGTTAGCTACAATATACTGAGTAACTAAACATTTAGCTGCTTTCGTGTCCATTCACCTAACTTTAATCACATTCTAGTTGGACTTGCGTAGCATAGGTCAGTAGAAACCATACCCCCGGCCGGGATTGAACCCGCGGTCATAGAGTCTCAAAACTCTATGACCGCGGGTACAATCCCGGCCGGGGGTATGGTTTGTTTGCAATCGTGTCATTACGATTTCTTGAGTCATAGGTCAGTAGGCCTACTGCAGTGGTCTTTCGTTCTAGTGTTCTTGCTTTTGTTCCCCCACCTTTTTTTTAATCTATGCGCCTGTAAAGGCTCTTCCTACTTCTACTGTGTGACCAGTTAATGGTCCAAGTCGGACCTAAACGTTGTCATACGTTACATTCTACGTGCGGGTTATGTATATATTGTTCCAGTCAAGGTATAGTGCTGTTAATGCTCACTGCAGCAAGTCTAACGTAAGAACCACAGCCCACTGATCAGAACTACCTAGAGGAAATAGTAAAGTTCCCTTCTGAAGGCAGTTTGGGGGGGAAGGGGTTACTGACAATTCCTTTTATCTTCGAAGGGGTTGGTTATTTAAAAGTACTGATCCCTTTAAGTAGCCTAGCTTTTCATTGGTAATATTTTGTACCTTATTTCCCTATGGGCTAATGTCGTTGTGTAGTTTTGTCAGTCTTATTTTCTTCTGCGTTCATAAGAGAACAAGCAAGTTCCCTGAACTGTTACACATTCCAAGCTTTCATAAATATCAGGAAACTATTAAACTTTAGGAAATATATAAGTATTACACTGTTGACATAGGCAGTTAACTGACTACTGTACTCATTTTCACTGCTTGCGTGAGATCTAAATGGAACATGCTTCTGTATGAAGCCAGACAAATAGATAAATTATTGAAAAATTTATTAAAGAAACTTTTGTGGATTCGCTCTCATTTAAGTAACAGCCTGGGACCGGGACGCGGAGGGAAGTTGACCCGCAAAACCATCCTTCAGGTAGGACTACAGGAGCATGATGAAGTTCATGTCTTGGCTAGACTAGACAGAATAATACACCTATGATATACCATCGATGAGTCCGGAGAGTTTTCCACTCTAAGAGTCAGAGTCTGATGCTTTCCTGGTTGAACAATTTTGTATCTCTAAAGCAATGTGAGAAAAACTAACCTACCGGTTTGAAGAATGTAGAACAGTAGAGACAGGAACCAGCAGATCTACTGTCCATCATAACAAAATGGGGAACGTATATCACTAGAGACTGCTAGACTATAAGTACTGTGGGTAGAATAGTTTGTATTAAGTCAAAAGTTAAATATGCCAATAGAAAGAGCCATATACCAGATTCTAGAATATCATATCTTAAATGAAAAAACAATCATTTACTTATCAAATCCTACAGAAAATAACAAATGACTAAATTGTTAATGCTAAGATATTTGAAATCTGGAGTCTATTCACAGATGTATGAACTAACATTTAATGATACTGCAACCTAGTAAATGACCAATGTTTGCAGTAACAATGATAAGATACTTCAATTTTCTTGTGACTATCTCTATGGATTAGGCGAGATGCGACTATGACCTTTGCAACTATTAAGTTTTGCGCTACCACTTGTATAAGGTGCACAATAAACTAGCAGCTTATCAAAAACTCGTGCTAAGGAAATGTACCTTAAGACAGCATTGTGGTTCGCGCTGGACCACTGTCAACTTACAGTTGTGACTTGAGAATGATCCACGACGAACCGAGAAGTCGTCACAAGGTTCCTAAGTGCGGGGTGTCTTGATCAATTGTTCCAGCGACAGTATTGTGACCTTATTCTTCAACTAGCAGTTCATGTGGCATAAGATATTTATTGAGGAGACGTGTTCGCTCTCTCCAATAAACATTCTAGTGCCTTGTGTGTCTTATTTACACACATGTCGGTATTTGATAACATCTTTTATCATTACCACTATAAAAGGTGTAGAAAACTGAATGTCCCAACCGTTTAAATGTGTACGATGTACTCAGGATTTCGCTTATTTCTTTGCCAGGACCAAGTTCATCTCCCTTAGGTCGAGCGTGTCTATAATACCGAGTTTACCTCTCGTGTTCATTCGAGAAAGGCCTAACAGCAATTAGGAGACAAAACAATGTGATATGGGACTGCACATGCCTGTGCATCAGTAAGTAGTTGGGAATCATTCCTCTAATTCTCCAGGAGTTATGTGGCCCGAAATGGGTTTAGCACTTCCACCTGATTATTGTAAATGTTAAAAAATTAAGTTGTGTAATTCTTAAAACCGACGTATAAAAAGGTGTGTCGTATATTATCAAGATGACACCCTACAAGAACGGTTAACACTCCTACATTACTATCATTCAAAGTACATTTCGCTACCAGTGAGCGAAACTCAGCCTAAAAACAAAACAGCTAAACGATGCAAATACATCCATTTATATGAACTTATCTTCCATCATATTAGCATTTCTGTACACATTTATATTTGCCTTTATCTTCGACGAGTTGTTTCATTTATGATATTTATAATTACAAATGCCATTTATATATACATTCATAAATACTGCTATATTTAAAATAATCCTAGTAATAAAAGCATGCATATATAAATGATGGCGTACACGTTTGGTTTGGCCTGTGCGACGTGACATACCACGGTATCATCTGCCCAGTCAGCCGTGAAGAATGTAAAGTTGTCTGGGTTTGTGATGTACGGTGGACAATTTCCACCAGGTAGACATATGTCACCAAACTCGGAAAGTTTCTCTGTCAGTTTCAAGGGCGTAAACAAAACCTGAGGCACTGTGCACGTATCACATGCGCCTAAAATTGTTACTCTTCGTATTATCTCAAATTTTTCTGTCAGATACTTTGTTTGATCGGTAATAATGTAAAGCTGAAGCATCAGAATGGAAACCTATATACTGGCATAGGTGAAGCCAGTATATCAGATACTGGCATAGGCAAGGCCAGTATGTAAGACTCAATTCAGACGCTTCAGCTTCACATTATTCCTGACTAGGGAGCAGAACTCTTTTTCCAGGCTGAGGGACTGACCATCTCAAAACTAAGTCTCCGGGGGTGACGGATTAACAACATCGTCATTACATCTCCACCGTTTCTGCTGCCTCCTGTGTATTCGACTGAAGAAGCATACTGTGTAGTCGAAACGTTTCGGAATAAAGATACGTAAACGTTGCACATCTGTCTTTACTTATCTACGTCTAGATATTATTACCAATGTTTTATTCACAGTTATGGGTGGCATCCTGGCGAGTGATACCATACCTTAGGTAGAGATTGATAGAACTGAGGAAGCAAAGAATAACAGCTCCTACCCCATAAATACACCTTCGATGGGTTTAAGAAAAATATAGCCGAAAGCCTTTTAGATTTGTTTTGTGAGATTATACGCATGTTAATATCTATTAATGGCTCAAGGGGATCAATGTCCCCACGACTCAGGCCAGACCTCCTAAACTGGAAAGGAACTGTTACAGGAGTAACAACTATTGAGAAATACAAGCAAGAAAGTGTACATTAAATGTAAGCAAAAATCTAAGATTAAACTGCCATGTAACATTGTTTATAATACAGAAAGGAAAAAATCAGCAATCTTGGGAAAGCGCAAAGCATTTAGAAGGCTTGTATTTCACACTAACATGACGATAAGTTGATACATCACAGGATAGGTATTGCATTTACATAGCAACAATGCTGGGCGTAGATTCCACAGTGGTAACAATATCTTGATCCACGACAGCTGCTGGGGTGATCCCAGGTACTATTATATAGAAGACGAAAGTCAGTTTAACAGCATAGGTTGTGGGGCAACAACAGAGAATACCTTGGAGTATACGGTGGCGCACCGTCTTACTACATGGGTATGGGGTAAAGGAGAAACGAACGTCATGGTGTTTAGACAAAATTCAGAAAAAGCGTGTGTGCCTTCACCCATACGGGTATACACAAACAATATGTGAAAGGATGTAGTGTTGAACCTCGACAATCAACAACCAGGTGTAAACAAGTACATACATTACGAGAACTACGTAACCATCAAACGATTTTAATGCCATAATTTATAATACAAATTGAATATTGAAGAGTCATTTACTGTCCAAAGAACTGACTGCTAGCAACAACCACCCAATGAGCGAATCAAGCCATCAATCACACGACCTAGTCACAGAACGGATTATATGGAGTATAAGGATTACAGATGTGTAATCATTATACTGAAAAACACGACAGAGTCACGACATAAAACTATGACTTTCAAATAATGGAAAACAGGCCTAAGCTTTAAGAGCAAACACTAACAAACTATCTTTTATATAGTGTAACTGAGGCAGATCGATGAGCCCATTCAAAATTGCATGTGGCAAGACTGCAATAATTACAGAATTGTAAAAATCATGAGAGGTTTGACGCCACTTTCAATATTAAAGTGGTGGAGGCCTTGTCGCCACGGAGTCACGCTGCTGCCTACCGGGTTCCCTTATAGAAAAGGGCGTGGCGAGGATTAGGCAGATTACAGGCAGGCTGAAACTGAAACAAGAGTCCAGGGCGGTGCTGATGGTGTCTATGAGGAGCAGCAAACTAAAGTACCTCTGTGAGGTATAACTGTAAACATGATGGTCACTGGAGTATAATACACGAAAGACTTTAGCACAGGCTGCCAGCCACAACTAAGGTGTTACCAGAGGTAGCTTAACTGCAGTGTAATGGTTATTAAGAGCAGAGGGACTAAGGAAAGGAAAGGATAGGTGCGGGCAGCACTGCGGCAGGGTGACGGTGTAGTGCGGCAGAGCGGGGAGGCCGCCAGTTCGCCAGGGGAACACTTGTTGGGCCCCCACGATCAATGGCTGCGTCTGCCCTCACTCCACCCAGGACCACACGCCGCCACAACACTTCGCCCTTAACAATATTTACCCATACATCATCTACTAGCATTATCCTCACCACTAAAATATTTTATGTGATAAGCCTAAATCACGTCTTCACGACCTCAACTTCCCACATACCCGATACGCAAATGTCATTTGCTTAATCAACAAATATTCCCATATCAAAAAAATTACGGTACCGTTCATCGTTAGCTTGCCCTTTGACTGTCTCACCTACGCCAAATACAGCGTCATAGTTTCACTGTTCTTAACCCGTGATTTGTCTGTGTCCAGTTTTGAGTTTTTCCCATTCTTGCGGCCCGGCCCGGGGCCAGGCCTCCCCGTTGATTACCTGGTTGACCAGGCTGTTGTGGTTAACAGGCCGCCAGCCCATATATCTATCACCTGCTTGATCTGGTACACCGATGAAATAATGATCCAGTTTCCGCTTAAAAACTTCTTAATTGTTCTGGCAATATTTCTGAAATCTGCTAATAGGAGGCTGAATATTCTAGGCACACGGATATTTATACTGTGTTCTCGTACTGTGCCTATGGCTCCTGTGTCCAGTGTTTTACACATCTCGTATCTCGCGTTACTATGACAGTCGGCAGAATTGGGACTTGACCCTACAGTATCTTTCGTGTGCAATGGCTTATATCTCTGGCCTTCTGTCCAGAGAGTACATATCCAGGTCTGAGGCACTCCAAGTAGTTTAAATGCTTTATGACGGCCTGGTCCCATATATGCACTTCACCGTAACAACGTACAACTGTATCAACATCCGTGGACCAAAACTCCGCCCTGCTCCCAGCAGACATCAATTACCGCTGGAACTGGTATAGAGGCCGTCAATAGGAAATTAGTTCACTAATTCCGCGGTGTGCCAGATTAACCAGTCTGTGATGGACATATGGGCCGGCAGGCCGCCAACAGTAACAGCCTGGGTGACCAGGCAATCAACTGGAAAGCTTGACCATGGGTAGGGCCGTAGTAAGAAAACTACCGAAATCACTCGCTGGTAAAAATCTAGGCAGTTTTATGGTGTGTCCACACATCACACTCCGTTAAAATATAAATAATCCTAATTTAAGTACAGACCTGGTATACTCGCCTCCTTTTATTTGAAGGGGAATCTTTGCTCCCGGTCTAGTGTTGAGAATAAAGCTTATAATTTACTACAAAAAAAAAAACTCCTCAAAGCCTACAGGTCAACCGATATTATATCATTCTTCTTCCTCACGTCCTAAAAATTTACAGTATCTACCTACCCAATCAATTCCTTTAAGTATCTTCTATTTCTTAAAATTATTTCGTTTTTTTTTTTCAGCGACCGATTTCGAAGGTTTTTTACACGTAATCCCTCAGGTTGCCAGGCTAAGTTCCTTTATTTCAGCTGCATCCTTCGCATGTTTGAGCAGGGTCTGTATACTGGTACTGTGTATTCTAAGGTCTGACATACGTTTACCTGATTTTTTTTTTTTTTTTTTGGGGGGGGGGGGGGGGGGGGGGGGGGGGGGGGGGGTCAACGCCCTGCGGACCTATATCAGATCAGGTAGTTAGCGCTAGCTGCACAAAGTCCACAACGTATGCATCACAGCACCGCTGTGCCTACCTCCTGTATACAAGACACCTACTGTTTTATTTCCATCACGGTTTCTTGAGATCACGAAAGCACTTGCAAAATGATTACCTTTCCGAACACAAGACACTGGCCGTTTCCCACCAGGGTAGGGCAACCCGAAAACGTTAACACAGTCACCGTCACGCTCTAGCTGTCTTTTCAACAAGTGCACAGGCATCACAATTATAGTTGACTAGGTTAGCACCAGACGAGCCCGGCCATGGGCCATGGTTTCGAGAGTAGTGAGACTCTCGAAACTCATCAAAAGTAACATTCAAGAGGGGGAGCGCTAAACCCGTAAGGGTCATACAGCTTCTGGTGAAATGGGGGATAATCAGATTCTTCCAAGGAAAGGAGGATCAGGTCAAATAACCTGGATCAAGCACCCCTCGCCAGCATCGAAGAACTTCCTCTGAAGAGTTTGGTGCTCAAGAGCCTACCCTTTCCTGGGAAGTTGCACTCCAGATTTATATACCCACATTGGCAGACACCTACTTGCCATACTCCGTAGTGGAAGGGGGTGGAGCTGCCAGCCACAGGGAGACTCAAAAGATCCGCAAATATGAAGACCTTCCCCCTTGCTATAACTTCATCCCAATAGGGTCAGAGACCCTTGGAGCATGGGGCAAGTGTGCTCTAAAGTTCCTAATAGAGCTAGGTGAAAAGCTCATCATAGAAACAAAGGACCACAGGGCGACCAGCTTCCTCTTCCAGAGACTCAGTGTTGCGATCCAGAGAGGAAATGCCTGCAGCATTCTGGGCACGCGGCCCACCACCGGGGAGCTGGACGAAGTATTCGAGATGTAGCTCTGAGTTACCTATGTTGTTTTACTTTGAATCGTAGTTTTGTGAATGTTCTGTCAATGTATTTTGTCTTTAAATAAAATATATGTATATATATATATATATATATATATATATATATATATATATATATATATATATATATATATATATATATATATATATATATAATGTGCATCTACCTTGGCTGATACCTATCTCCAATACACCAGGGAGGAAGGAGGGGCAGCTGCCAGCTTTAGGGAGTCCCAAAAGTCTAGAAAATATGGAGAACTTGCCAATCATTATATGTTTGTTCCCATAGGCTCAGAGACCCTTGGCTCATGGGGAAAGAGTGCATCTAATTTCCTTAAGGCGCTGGGAAAAAGACTCATCAGGGTAACTAGGGATCCCAGGGCAGCTAGTTTTCTGTTCCAGCGGCTCAGTGCGGCTGTTCAAAGGGGTAATGCATGCTGCATTTTGGGCACACGCCCCAGCTCTGAGGAGCTGGATGAGATTTTCGCCTTATAATCGGTGATACACACGTAACAACATGTACCGTATATGCCACCTTTATATCAACAATGTACCTCTTAAATCTTCTGTGCCATATTATGTAATAAAATATTCCTATTGGTAAAAAAAATAGTTTAAAAGATGGGGTGGTAGGGGAAGTGGAATATTCAAATGGCTTCAGGAAGAAATCCAAATATTCTTCCTTGAAGCCTTTTTATCCACTTCTCCGAGGCTATGGGTCCCACAATTTACACCAGAGGTGGACCCCATAATATATATATATATATATATATATATATATATATATATATATATATGTATATATATATATATATATATAATAAAGGTAGGAGAAAATTCTCAAACAGCTTCAGGGAGAATACTGAGTTTTCCCTGAAGCAAGTTTATTCTTTTCTCTGAGGATGAGGGTCCCTATAATAGTTCTAGAGGTGGTACCTCCCTCTCTCTCTCTCTATATATATATATATTAAATGGACAAACAATTTCAACAATCTCCCTTATGCTCTCCGTATTATACCTTACTTTCCACCACTCAAATCAACTCACTCACTTTATTTGTACACGTCACACCATGCAAACACGGATCAATGGATCTAAATAACAGCTTACTGGTAATGCCGTGTCTGTTCTTGTTGCCGCTTCACTTGATCTTTAGTTAGGAATAAAAATAAACTAGGTTTCTAGCATTACAAACTAAATAGTTTGCTATTTTACGACAACGAGCTTGACTCCTTTGATCATTACTGATTCCATGTCATCTATGAAGCAGCTTGTCTCGCATAATGACTTGCATGCTCATTGGAAATGCCAATAAATATTATAAACTCAGAAAGAAATTAATGTTCAATTCTTCTGATTCCATCACATAATGAATTACATTCATGTAAAAAAGTTGACAAATTAGCCAAAGAAAATGCCTCGAAGGAAACTGAATACAACTTTGGTATATCTATGCCAGGAATTAAAATATTACCTTTAATGAGTTTTGATAAGTTATTTCTATTCCCGAAGCCCGGCCCCAGACCAGGCGTGTCTAGAGAGAAGTGAATCTAAATGCCACAAGAGAGTAGAGTCAGAAACATGAGTAGATCCATAACTTAATATAACATGGATAAAGAAACGCACATTTAAAGTGATTTGCAATGTAAATATGCCGAATGCTACAGTTTTGCTAACAGAAAGACGATGATCAAACAACATGCAAACTACGTTGTCAACTTGATGGTCACTCTTCAAAACTGCGCTTCACTTGAGCAACAGCATGGTTGACCAGGTAAACACCAAACGAGCCTGGCCCATGGCCGGGCTCCGGGAGTAGAAAGGCTCTCGGAATTTATCAAAGATATAAAAGTATATCAAAGACCGATGTCCACTTACTGACTTAACAGACAGTATAATTCTAAGTGACACATCAAGGTATGGAAATAAATAGAATAAAATATCGACACAATGGAAAAATAAACCCATAAGCAGTTTAATGTGATCCTTTATAGACAACGTTTCGCCCACGCAGTGGGCTTTATCCAGTCGCAAAGAGAACATAAACACTCAATACTGCAGAATCATCACTTATCTGCATATCCAACTTCAACCAAAACAACGGCTTCTATAACATAGCTGAATCCCCTTACCAAGAAACTTCTTCATAGGTATCCCACATAACTACATACGCACCCGCCAGTCCTGTGCAGGTCCTATCACATCCAACCTACCCAGCATTCTCCACCTGACTCCAGCCTATACTCACGTACATTTCACCCAGGTAGATCTGTTTTGACTTGATAAAAGCCCACTGTGTGAGCGAAACGCTGTGAATAAAGAATCACATTATACCAGATAATTTAAGAAATCAACACAAATTTCCTTGCAAGAGAAGAAATAAATTGGAAATACATATCCTCAATGAATAAAGTGTAATGAACATTTGTTAATGCTCAATAATAACCCACATGGAGGCAAAAAACACAGGAGACTGGCTGACAGCTGTACAGACAGGCCTCGTTTTACAGCGCTTAGCTTTACAGAAATTCGTTAATACAGCGGTTTTCAATTATAACCATTCTTCATTTATTCAGACTTCCTACTATAAATATATTCACCGCTCACTACAAGCTAAGGGTGAAAATATTTTAAGGTAAGTAATATGTGTACTATATATGTTTTTTTTTAGGCCTAGTTCTATTGCTCACTTAATATATGATAGTGTACACGTGTAATTAGGCTTTCACATGCATTTGAAAGTGAAAAAAAAGGCTGTTTCACTTTACAGCTATTTCTGATGTACAGTTGTAGGCCGGAACCTAACCAGCTGTATAAACGAGGCCATCCTGTATATTTCGACCCCCTTCTGGGATCCTCGAAGGAGGTCGAAATATACAGATCAATCATTTTCCATGCGAGCACATATCCGCAATATTTCCGCTAACACTGTTAAGACCTAGTGCTTAGCCCCCAACAGAGTTAACAGGATGGATATCGAGGTGGGTGTTGAGTGTGAGAAAGGGAAATTCAGGGTGTGTGTGTGTGTACTCACCTAGTTGAGGTTGCGGGGGCCGAGTCCGAGCTCCTGGCCCCGCCTCTTCACTGATCGCTACTAGGTCACTCTCCCTGAACCGTGAGCTTTATCATACCTCTGCTTAAAACTATGTATGGATCCTGCCTCCACTACATCGCTTCCCAAACTATTCCACTTACTGACTACTCTGTGGCTGAAGAAATACTTCCTAACATCCCTGTGATTCATCTGTGTCTTCAACTTCCAACTGTGTCCCCTTGTTACTGTGTCCAGTCTCTGGAACATCCTGTCTTTGTCCACCTTGTCAATTCCTCTCAGTATTTTGTATGTCGTTATCATGTCCCCCCTATCTCTCCTGTCCTCCAGTGTCATCAGGTTGATTTCCCTTAACCTCTCCTCGTAGGAAATACCTCTTAGCTCTGGGACTAGTCTTGTTGGAAACCTTTGCACTTTTCTCTAGTTTCTTTACGTGCTTGGCTAGGTGTGGGTTCCAAACTGGTGCCGCATACTCCAATATGGGCCTAACGTACACGGTGTACAGGGTCCTGAACGATTCATTATTAAGATGTCGGAATGCTGTGTATGTGTGTGTGTGTGTGTGTGTGTGTGTGTGTGTGTGTGTGTGTGTGTGTGGAGGGGAGTGATGGGTGGTGTGTGGAGGGGAGTGATGGGCGGTGTGTGGAGGGGAGTGATGGGTGGTGTGTGGAGGGGAGTGATGGGCGGTGTGTGGAGGGGCGTGATGGGGGGGGTGTGGAGGGGAGTGATGGGCGGTGTGTGGAGGGGAGTGATGGGCGGTGTGTGGAGGGGAGTGTTGGGTGGTGTGTGGAGGGGAGTGATGGGTGGTGTTTGGAGGGGAGTGATGGGGAGTGATGGGTGGTGTGTGGGGGGGGAGTAATGGGTGGTGTGTGGGGGGAGTGATGGGTGGTATGTGCAGGGGAGTGATGGGTGGTGTGTAGGGATGTAATGTGTGGTGCAAGCTGGTAGGTAGAGTAAAGGGGGTGCATATGGATGGTGGGGTGGAGCGTGAGCGACGGGTGGTGTGTGAGGGACCGGTGATGGGTGGTGTGGGAGGGACCGGTGATGGGTGGTGTAAGGAACGGGTGATGGGTGGTGTAAGACAGAATGGTAATGGGTGGTGTGAGAGGGACATGTGATGGGTGGTGGTGTGTGAGGGACATGTGATGGGTGGTGGTGTGTGAGGGACAGTGATGTCGTGGGGGGTTCCAAGGAAATATAGGCGAAAGAAAACACACGTAGGATGTTCTAAGGAGGCGTATAATCGGAGAGTCTTGAGGGGAAAAGCCCAGGATTGCCTGTCGAGTCTATGCTTAGGGTGGAAGTGAGAAGGATGCCTCTAGCTAGTAGCTCACATGCGAGGGGCTCGTGACGTCACAGATAGCTAGGGAGCCTACCTACAACACAGCTGGGATTATCTACGTATACCACATAAGTAATCAGTGACACTACTAACAGTGATAGGTGCTAGTGGTGGTGTGAGGGACAGGTGATGGGTTGTGGTGTGAGGGACGGGTGATGGGTTGTGGTGTGAGGGACGGGTGATGGGTTGTGGTGTGAGGGACGGGTGATGGGTTGTGGTGTGAAGGACAGGTGATGGGTTGTGGTGTGAGGGACGGGTGATGGGCTGTGGTGTGAGCTACGGGTGATGGGTTGTGGTGTGAGGGACGGGTGATGGGTTGTGGTGTGAGGGACGGGTGATGGGTTGTGGTGTGAGGGACGGGTGATGGGTTGTGGTGTGAGGGACGGGTGATGGGTTGTGGTGTGAGGGACGGGTGATGGGTTGTGGTGTGAGGGACGGGTGATGGGTTGTGGTGTGAGGGACAGATGATGGGTTCTGGTGTGAGGGACAGGTGATGGGTTGTGGTGTGAGGGACAGGTGATGGGTTGTGGTGTGAGGGACAGGTGATGGATTGTGGTGTGAGGGACAGGTGATGGATTGTGGTGTGACCTACGGGTGATGGGTTGTGGTGTGAGGGATGGGTGATGGGTTGTGGTGTGAGGGACAAATGATAGGTTCTGGTGTGAGGGACATGTGACGGGTGATGTGTGAGGGACACGTGACGGGTTGTGTGAGGGACACGTGACGGGTCATGTGTGAGGGACACGTGACGGGTCATGTGTGAGGGACACGTGACGGGTTGTGTGTGAGGGACACGTGACGGGTCATGTGTGAGGGACACGTGACGGGTCATGTGTGAGGGACACGTGACGGGTTATGTGTGAGGGACACGTGACGGGTTATGTGTGAGGGACACGTGACGGGTGATGTGCGAGGGACACGTGACGGGTGATGTGAGAGGGACACGTGACGGGTGATGTGTGAAAGACAGGTGATGTGTGGTGTATGAGGGACAGGTGACGGGTGGTGTGTGAGGGACAGGTGATGGGTGGTGTGTGTGAGGGACAGGTGACGGGTGGTGTGTGAGGGACAGGTGACGGGTGTGTGAGGAACAGGCGATGGGGGTTGTGAGGGACAGGTAATGGGTGGTGTGTGAGGGACAGGTGACGGGTGGTGTGTGAGGGACAGGTGACGGGTGGTGTGTGAGGGACAGGTGACGGGTGGTGTGTGAGGGACAGGTGACGGGTGGTGTGTGAGGGACAGGTGACGGGTGGTGTGTGAGGGACAGGTGACGGGGGTGTGTGAGGGACAGGTGACGGGGGTGTGTGAGGGACAGGCGATGGGGGTTGTGAGGGACAGGTAATGGGTGGTGTGTGGGTGACATTTAATGGGTGGTGTGCGAGGGACAGGTGATGGGTGGTGTGTGAAGGACAGGTGATGCGTGGTGTGGGTGACAGGTGTTGGGTGGTATGAGGGATGGGGGGATGCTTGACAACCTGTCAAGTCTGTGACCGGTTTCGAGTCTTTCTACCCCTGTAACCCAGCCTGTGGTCAACACCCCTCGCAGCCTGGCGGCGCGCTGGCCAAGACACCCCTCACAGCCTGATTGATTTGGCACTACACTTATTCCGGCAGTTTCCAACATCTGATCTCTCTCTGTTCGCAATTATTTTAAAAATTTTATTGGTTTTATGCGAGCCATAAATGCTTTCTGTATATGTTCTGGTTCTATTACCTTCCCTGCCTGCCCTGAACGGGGCCGTCAACATACTCTACACAACAAGAGCACAAGTAATTTGAAGTGCCAATATTGGCACTATTTTCCCTTGTATTGGAAGTTCTTATTTACCACGTTATTTTCCTAGCTGTCGAGACATTTGCCTTACTGTGCTCTTTGAAAGAAAGGTCAGCTGGTTCGTCACATGTTCCTTTCATTCTATTAAGTGATCCCCTTGGGCTTTGTATGGTGCTCTTCATTCTGTCCATATCCACTATTGAACATCATGTTATTCTCCAATGTACAGTGGAAAACTTTGCTTATATCTTCTTGCAATTTAATGTCTTCCACCGAAGTGATTTTCATGTTTATCATGGCATCATCCACATATGATACGAAACTTGGGAGAGTATTTTTATCTGTCCGCTATGAGGATAACGGTAGAGGCGCCAGGACCGTGCTGGTGGAATTTTCCACTTCTTTATAAATAGTTGTGTTGTATGAATCAGGCCTAGTTGCACGTAGGGGCATATTTTTTATTTCCTCTTCGAATTCCAAGGGATTTGTGCTTTTATCAGACAAACGAAAAATCTGAAACTTTAACACTTTTTAGTTGAATTTACTGCTGAACATGATTCAGTCTGGTCTTTCAAAATGACACTCGTTTCTTTTTCGTCATCGGGGTAGCAACATTCTTGAGTACTGGGTCAATTTTATGCGCTTTTGGACTTGCGTTTTGTATTTGTAGAAATGTTTAATGTTTTTGTTTCTCCGTCTTGCATGAATCTTTTACTTTCTGTTCTATATCCATAACCTCTCTCAAAAAAAGTCTTTCCATTTTGTAACGAGACATTCGCAAGTCGTATGAAAACCAGTATTTTATTTTTTTCATTTCTTCACAATATTTCGTACATTGGCACCACAATAGTGAAAGACTTTGTAGCGATAAAGTCAGGGAATCTTAACTTGTTACTGTGTATCACAGTGTAATCTTTGTATCTGTTGTTAATGTGTACAAGTATTTTCTCTGTATATCTGTTGTTACTGTGAACAGGTGTGATCTTTGTACTTAGTAGCGATAAAGTTAGACAATCTTAACCTTAAGGATCATAACACTGCCATCATCATAACCGCGGGGTAAATAACAGGATAGATAATAAGAACCTTCAAAACAAAGGATGTCAAGTCGATGATTATCCTGTCCTTGATCTCTCGAGGTTGGAGTGCTGCTGCACACTAACAGCCTCCCCTCTCCCTTTCAAGGCAGGTAAAATTGTTCATCCAGAGAATGTAGAGAGAACTCTCACTGCATGTATAAGTACCTTAATTACTGGGAACGTTCGAAGGCCCTTGACCAGTACGCCATGGAACGAGGGGTGAGAAAAATACACAGTTTACACTTGGAAATTCCTAGGGGTGCTGACTGGTCCTAAATTTGCAAATAGAAATCATTTCCTGCGAAAGCAAAAGGCTAGGCAGACGATGCAATATACCCCCAATGAAGAGCAGGGATGCCATGAGAGGTAATACAAATGTAAAGGGGGGCGAAGACTATTCCACAGCTTCCCACCATAAGGGGGATTACCAACAGACCCCTGTCTTACAGACGGAACTGGATAGGTTCCTCGTCAGTTCCTGACCAGTCAGGCTGTGGTTTGTCCACTGGACTATGCACACAACCATCAGTAAGAGCCTGGTTGTTTAACCCCTGATCCATTGGGAGGCCTGGGCACGGACCCAGCCGCGAGGGCACTGACCCTCGGGACACACTCCAGGTAGACTTCGGGAAATTCAAACATTTTTCTCGGGAAAAATAGTGAAATGGTACACTTTTTCTGTGCATGCTCGTTTTTTTAAGATATTTAGTAACCACCTTTCTTTCGTATATATTTCCATGTTCAGTTTCAATTACTAGTATCTGTAAGCTTTCTCAACGGAACATGTTTTATACAGATTGAGACATTCCCATTAGTTTAAGTTTAGAGTTTTTTTTTTCTTATATATTACCTGGTTGAGTTTTCGTATTCTAGCGGGCCGGCGCCTTTGCCGATTGCTTGGACAACCAGGCTGTCGCTGTTGGCGACCCGCCGCTTTATTGACTATGTGGGAAGTAAATAAATGGTCCCTGAAGTTTCCCGGCTTTGTGTGTTAGAATGTCTTCCATGTTTTTCTGTCCTTCAATTTCATCAGTTTCAAAGCCTTAATACTCTTAGAGCTCATTTCCCTCACTTCCGAGACTAGTCTCGATGCTGCAGTTTCTATTTTCTCAATATGCTTTATCAGTTGAGTTCCATGGTGATGCTGCATACTTAAGCTAAGTCATATGCAGGGCAGCGAAATCAGGCCTTCCGACAGATCAAGGCCTGATCAACCAGGCTGTTACTACTAGCTGCACGCAGTCCAACATAAGTACCACAGCTTTACTGGTCGGGAACCAATTTAAGGAACTTGTCTAGTTACCTCTTTAAGAGAGTCAGAGGTTTGTTGGTAATTCCCCTAACGCACGGAGAGAGGACGTTAAAGAGTCAACGACCTGACACTGGAGTTGGTAAAACATGTGCAAAAGTTGGATATCTTCATTGTTGAAATATTTCACCGACACAGTAGACCTTTTTCAGTTGCATAGAGATAACTAAATATAGACACACTACCAGCCATATTTAAGTCACCTCTGTTCGACTTTAAGAAGGCTACTATGCTGGCAAAACATTTCAGCAAAAAAGTTACCCGACTGCTGCACATGCATCTTACTTATCTACTTGTCGGGAGTGTATAACATTTTCACAATTATACTCAATGAGTTCTCGTTTAGTGTACTCATCCAGCCCATTTTGTTTTTTGCTGGTGGTATTTTTGCCGTTTGCCTAGTTTCTTGTTGTTGTACAGGGTAATTTTAGTGTTAAGGTCTGGGACCGAAACCTCCAAGGTTTTCCAGGTGTAAATTTCGATGTATAGCTCTTGCCTACATTACAATTAATACAGCTGAAGGTACTTCAGATGCTTGATTAAATATATATGGGCAGTAAATGTTCTCTGTGCGTTCTTCAGTTCGGCAATTTCGCCTTCCTGGAAGGAGGCTGTTGGTATACAGCAGGATTCTAGCTTGGAGAGAAATGGTGTATCATCAGTGGCTCAGCACTCTTGTCTTGAAAGTTCTAGTTATCTATTTGTCTTAGAACTGCCAAACGAGCATTCGTTGCAGAGGATATTCGGTTGGTTTTTGACTTCTGGCGATGTGACTGACGTCATGCTCCTTCAAGTCTTTCTCTCGAATAAAGTCTACAGTCTGTGTCCCCTGGTCTATACCCAGTTTCCAGCCTTCTTACCCCTTGCCCAATTTTCTTACCTGTGGAGCTGAACTCCAATAGCCACATTATTTTTATACCTATAAACAGAGATATATATGGCTATTATTTTATTCACTTATATTATACACTGCATAATACATGTGAATAATATAATGGTCCCAATGCTGATCCTTGCGGAACTCCACTTATTACTCTCCCATTCTGGCTTCTCTTCTGAGGCACTCGTTGTCCTTTCCACAAGGTGCGCTTTCAATCAGTTATGCATTGCCTGAATTGTGCTGTGTGCGCGCATGTGCGTTCCTGGTGATGTGTACTTATGCGGAATGAAGGTAGTTTTGAGAGATTCGAAGAGGACTTTGACGGATAAAAGCATAACACATAACATCACAAATAAAAACAGTAAGCAATAAAAAATAGAAGCACGAATTGTGTGTGCTAATGTTTACATGCGTACACCGAAGGGAATATAATACAAAACATCTAACGTTTCACTCACCACAAGCTTTATCAATCGATTATCTTTGATCAATCCATTGGATTGATATCCTACTGAAAATTCCTAACGCTGCGCATGTTTAATAGGTAGGTAGGTAGGTAGGTAGGTAGGTAGGTAGGTAGGTAGGTAGGTGTGTGTGTGTGGTGCGTGTGTGTGTGTGTGTGTTGTGTGTGTGTGTGTTGTGTGTGTGTTGTGTGTGTGTGTGTTGTGTGTGTGTGTTGTGTGTGTATGTTGTGTGTGTGTGTGTGTTGTGTGTGTGTGTTGTGTGTGTATGTTGTGTGTGTGTGTGTGTTGTGTGTGTGTGTTGTGTGTGTGTGTTGTGTGTGTGTGTGGTGTGTGTGTGGTGCGTGTGTGTGTGTGTGTGTGTGTGTGTGGTGTGTGTGTGTGTGTGTGTGATGTGTGTGTGTGTGTGTGTGTGTGTGTGGTGCGTGTGTGTGGTGCGTGTGTGTGTGTGTGTGTGTGTGTGTGTGTGTGTGTGTGTGTGTGTGTGTGTGTGTGTGTGTGTGTGTGTGTGTGTGTGTGTGTGTTGTGTGTGTTGTGTGTTGTGTGTTGGTGTGTTGTGTGTTGTGTGTGTTGTGTGTTTGTGTGTTGTGTGTTGGTGTGTTGTGTGTTGGTGTGTTGTGTGTTTGTGTGTTGTTTGTGTGTTGTTTGTGTGTTGTTTGTGTGTGGTGCGTGTGTGGTGCGTGTGTGGTGCGTGTGTGGTGCGTGTGTGGTGCGTGTGTGGTGCGTGTGTGGTGCGTGTGTGGTGCGTGTGTGGTGCGTGTGTGGTGCGTGTGTGGTGCGTGTGTGGTGCGTGTGTGGTGCGTGTGTGGTGCGTGTGTGGTGCGTGTGTGGTGCGTGTGTGGTGCGTGTGTGGTGCGTGTGTGGTGCGTGTGTGGTGCGTGTGTGGTGCGTGTGTGGTGCGTGTGTGTGTGTGTGTGTGTGTGTGTGTGTGTGTGTGTGTGTGTGTGTGTGTGTGTGTGTGTGTGTGTGTGTGTGTGTGTGTGTGTGTGTGTGTTTGTTTCACTGAATATTTGCGAGGTGTCGAATTTCAGATGATTTTTGGTCTGTGTAAGCATATAAGTGAGTGTTCGAGAGTAAAACACAAAATGCAGGAGCACTGAATTCACAACTTACAATAATATTAGAAATTACATTAAAGTCAAAATACCAGCAACATATAAACAAAAAAAGGTGAAGAGGGCAAGAGACACTTGCTAGTCCAGCTTTTCTGGTAAGGAAGTTTTCAAGGTGGAACCGCTGGAAATTATTCAGTGGCAGGGTCATCTATATATTTTTAAAATTGAGTTGATCAAACTGTTAACACTGATCAACAAGTTTATGTAAACACATCACACCAAACAATTTTACAGTCAACTAGTATAAAAACACTTATCACTGTACCAGGGAAAGGTAATTATTTTTCGGATTTTTTGCACAATTTCTTCGGGTTTAAAGCTACCCCTATGAATAACCTTTGTATATGTGGAGATAAATCCTTTACCTTCAACTATGAAACTTAGTTGGTCTTCCGTACATTGTGTCAAGATTATCAAACCTTAATATAGCCCTTACTTTCAATTATATTCTACATAAAATAAATATGACCCACTAAGTGAACCATTTGAATTCTGTGGAGGTTAAGATTAACAAGAACAAAAGAGGGCAAGCAACAAATGTATTTCCTTGGTGTAGAAACTTTTCACATTATAATCAATTGTTTCACATCTTCAAGTACTGCATTTGAAATTTCACCGCATTATATAAATCCTGTTTTAGGGCCACACTAGAACACAAGAGTTGCTATTCCATATGACAAATCACTGGCTTTTAAACCTTTATATAAGGTACATTTTCCTATTTTTTCTGTTATTCCACTCAAGTTCTTTTGATAATTTATTTTGCTATATTCACTCGAACACTGGTAACCACTGACTACAATTCTTGTAATCTCATTATGTTTTGTAGTCGTTCTAATGTTCTAGTCTTTTGCAATGCTGGTCTTGGCGAAATTCAAAACTTTCAGAATTGTCGTGAAAGGTGTTCCTGAGTTTCGAGTACACAAGTCCACGCAGAAACACACTGCATTAGATTGCTTTCAGACCTTAAGAAATGTATAATTCAAATATAAAATATTTTTAGATACAAGAAACATGCGGGACGTGAGGTTGAGTGTATTTTTTGTATTGAGTCAGGGTTATTCGTGAGACTGTAAACAGAAAACTGTAGTTCTACACCAAAGGAAAGATCCCCGTGTGAGAAGCACACTTTCCAAGTACTAGAGGTTCCATATATGGCAAGCTGCCAAAGTTGCATAACAGGTGGGTGATGTCAGCCAGGTAAGATAGTTCATACACGTGCCAGATTCTTGGACGCACGCATGCACGGGCGCGCGCGCGCACACGCACACGCACACGCACACACACACACACACACACACACACACACACACACACATCATGCACACTAATGTCTCAACAACAGGTCTCATTTTATATGGAGCAGACATGGTTTAAAAAAATATCAGCGAGTTATCAAACGTGCGTACAAACAAGATAACAAATCTAATATAAATATACAGGTTAAAAGGGAGGTATGCCACAATTTCATGGAATTCGCATAAGCATCGTTTCTTTTATTTCACTTAAGATA
This sequence comes from Cherax quadricarinatus, assembly GCF_038502225.1. NCBI lineage: Eukaryota > Metazoa > Arthropoda > Malacostraca > Decapoda > Parastacidae > Cherax > Cherax quadricarinatus. Next base: position 15,242,307 of record NC_091331.1, on the reverse strand, counting down.
ATTTCACTACCAACAAGTTGCATTAACACACTGGCGAGCTGCTCTTGTTGAGACCAGGGATAGGCAGTGAGCATCGGAGACTTACCATGACGTCGAAGTGTGTGACTTCCAGATTGGCGGGCTGATGGTAGAAAGTATGCGGAGGAGGCGGGAGGTAGGAGAAGATGGGCGTGGGTTGTTCAGCCGCCGTGAAAATTTTGGTGGTGAGGGGAGATGCGTCTCGCGAGGAATTTGGTGGATGTGAGGATGAAGTGAAGGCGCTGGTTGCTACGTGGGTGTGACGGGTACACCCAGATGATGACAGGGTACTCGGCGGGGTTCAGCACCAGTCGCGGGGCTTGTCGAGTTAAGGCCTTGGAAGATATGTTTGGTTGGAGTCAGGTCGCGCCGTGCTTGTGTATGTGTATGTGTGTGTTTGTGTTTGTGATATGTTGGTGGAATGATGAAAAAGCAGCAGCAGTGTTGTCAGCAGCAGCAGTAACAGCGGTGAAGGCGACGGTAATGTGAGGAGTGTGAGGTCCGGGAGTGTGAGTGAGTGAGGTAGTGTGAGTAGCGAGACACAGAGAGAGAGCACAGCGCGGCCGGCGGCGTGCTCACGACTAACACCGAGTCCCCACCACCGCCCGCCCGCCGCACACCGTAGGGAGGCGGGGCCGCTCAACTCATGCCACAAACCGCCACTCTTCCACTAACAAACCAACGTACACAACCACCTTACACAATCCTTATACTATGTACATCACACACCTCCGTTCCCGTAACTTACATCTAGATCTCTAAGTTGACACACTCGTCCTCATAAGGATAAAAATGTCCAACGTAAAGCAGTGGTTGGTTTGTGAGGTGGGGGTGGGGGACGCATGCGCTGGTGCAGCACACCCCGGCTTACCTGAGTCCCCAAGCCTCCCCCCCCACCTCACTACCTGGCCTCTACTACACTCCTCCCACAACACCTACAAAATTTACCACATTTTCTCTGGCTACAACATTCGAAGCTACCTCATCAATTATTAGTGAAGCTGCTGATGTCTCTTCCCTCCCATCAAGTCTCTTTCGTCCTGATCTGCAACCAATGACTACCCCCACACATCATCTACAGATACAACTTCAACGTTTGGAACAAAATGAAAATTTAGTGATGGGGGAGGCGGTTGTGGTGAAGGGAGGGAGAGGGAAGGTGAGTTGGTAGAGTGGAGGGGTGGGAGGGAAGGTGGTGCCCTCACCTGCCGCACGCGCACTGCACGCATAGCTGCTCGCAGCCACCACACTCATCCCGGAGCCGCCTCAACACCTCTACGCACCTCGCCTCCTGTAGTACGTATAACCTTCCCAAAACCACCACCACAAATGCCACATCATCAGTACAACACTACATACTTAAAACGACCCACCACCTCAATAATCAACTCTATAACCGACCTGTGACCGCGAGAAGTTTCTAAACCAACATTAATCAGCTAGTTGGTTGCATCTTCACGAAACTTCTCCGATTGTTTTACGTTAACTCTTAACTTGTACAATATAAAGGTTAAGAAATTAGATGTATGGTTATTATTTGAATAACTAAGAAGTAGGACCCATTCTAACCTCCAATGGTCTACCTGGAGGGTATTCCGGGGATCAACGCCCGGGCGGCCCGGTCCACGACCAGGTCTCCCGGTGGATCAGGGCCTGATCAACCAGGCTGTTATTGCTGGTCACACGTAGTCCAACGTACGAACCACAGCCTGGCTGATCCGGCACCGACTTTAAGCATCTGTCCAGGGCAACTGAAAGGAATACAATTCTAATCAACAGGGAAGTTGTTGGCTAGGATGATGCAAACACTAGAACATTTATTAGAAAACGTTTATGTCGTGGGACGTGATCGCTTGATCAAGGTCACAGCACCGAAACATTTTCTAGGTTCTAACGTTTATTCACGTGTCTTTTAAACTAATTATCAAAGTTAATACCATTACACATTCAACTAAGGACCCCGTACCATATGCAAAAGAAAACTGAACTGTCACTACTTCCATTTTCTTTAAAGGTAAGCAAACGAACGAGGGTAGACTACAAATTTAACGCCAAGACATGTTATTTGTTAAGGTTCGGGAGGCGGGGGGGGTGTCATAACCTCCGAAGATTGAAAGGAAATAATAGTGAATTAAGAACCAATAAGAAAGTTATGTATTTAAATACCGAATATACTAAATGTAAGTAGACGTTTGTAAGATTAACCTAGCATCGTACGAAAGTTCGCGCCACAAAGAAAAAAAAAACAGTAATCTTGCCAGACTGCAAAAGGTTTCCATTTCACACCCATTAGATAAGCCGATAATATCTTGGATGGTCACTACTGAAGTTTTTAAACACTACAAGGTATAAAAAATTTATGTTCATTAGTATCCCATCCATAAGCTATTTTATACCGGGAATCAGAGGCATGCATACCCTTCTCTCCTTAAATGTTCTATTCATTTATACTACGCAAGACGACATAACCAGTGTGGCTGCAGAAATGAGTATAGGTACAATATTTTTCTTATAAATCATCATAGTCATAAAGGCATACAGAAGCAAGCGCAAAATTCCAAAGGCAAGGGTAAACCCCTTAAAGCGTTCACTAACATACTTTTATACGGATGTGAACAATCAACAAAATGTCAAAGAAACAGCTTTCGGTAAGTGGAAACAAACACTCCTTGAAGAGAAGCACTTTTAAAAAACCATTTAGGATGCGATCCCATCCCCAAATAAGCTCACCTAACCATTACGTTAACCCAACTACCCCAGGCAAATACCATCCCCATTATATCCCCAGCACAATCGCCAAGCTACGCTCATCTCCTGTTAAACGAGCTTACAGGTGGCAGTTAAGATACAGCGCATACCTTATTTCTGCCTTTCATCAGCAATAACAATATCCCACTTAGTGGTCTGAATGATGGTTTCGTGAATACATCTTGGTAGGGACGACAGAAGTGAAGCATAACTGAATTTTCACGTGACATTTCCTGTTGAGAAGAGGCCCGCTAAAAAAGACGCACAGATGCATCATTGGTGAGCACTTATGATACGTGAGAGTGCGTGCGCGGGCACCGCACACACAGGCGTATACCTACTTTTACCTTCGATGAGTTCCGATAATTTTTAACTCCCAGAGCCTGGCCTGGGGCAAGGCTCGTCTGATCAACCAGGCTGTTGCTGCTGGTGGCCCGCTAACCCACATACTCATCACAGCCCGGTTGATTTGGCACCTAGTGGAGATTCTTGTGTTTCTGATATCTTCTAGCAAGATGTTGAATAGTCTGGGACCACGGACGTTGATACAGTGCTCCCTTACTGTGTCCACTGCACGCCACGCCTGCTTTTGACTAGGATTCATTTTGCACTTCCTCCCATATCTCTCACTCTAGTATGTTTTGGCAGCGTGACGATTTGGGGCAAGACCCTCAAGTACTTTCCAGG
>NC_091331.1:15221354-15233854 GCF_038502225.1 Cherax quadricarinatus | reverse complement strand
CATGATGCTGCCGTGTCTGACAGTTGTGATGAATGGTTTGAAAAACCGACAAGTTGAAGATTGAGACACTTATGCAGCATATGGGAATCTTTATTCAGGAAACGTTTCGCCACACAGTGGCTTCATCAGTCCAATACAAAGAGGAAGGCGTAAGGAGAGGAGGAGAATGAGGTAATCAGTCCCTCAACCTGGAGTCGATGTGTTCAGTCCATCAATCTTGTAGAATGTACAGCATAGGGCCGTAGACGTGGCTTATATACTGTAGTGAGGTGACGTGAAGCAGATGGAGGCGGGGTCATAGTGGTACCATCCACTAGTCGAAGTAGGTCTTCGTTCAAAGGTTGAACAAGTGTTGAAGAATTCTTTGTAATAAGACCCCATGATGCTGCCGTGTCTGACAGTTGTGATGAATGGTTTGAAAAACCGACAAGTTGAAGATTGAGACACTTATGCAGCATATGGGAATCTTTATTCAGGAAACGTTTCGCCACACAGTGGCTTCATCAGTCCAATACAAAGAGGAAGGCGTAAGGAGAGGAGGAGAATGAGGTAATCAGTCCCTCAACCTGGAGTCGATGTGTTCAGTCCATCAATCTTGTAGAATGTACAGCATAGGGCCGTAGACGTGGCTTATATACTGTAGTGAGGTGACGTGAAGCAGATGGAGGCGGGGTCATAGTGGTACCATCCACTAGTCGAAGTAGGTCTTCGTTCAAAGGTTGAACAAGTGTTGAAGAATTCTTTGTAATAAGACCCCATGATGCTGCCGTGTCTGACAGTTGTGATGAATGGTTTGAAAAACCGACAAGTTGAAGATTGAGACACTTATGCAGCATATGGGAATCTTTATTCAGGAAACGTTTCGCCACACAGTGGCTTCATCAGTCCAATACAAAGAGGAAGGCGTAAGGAGAGGAGGAGAATGAGGTAATCAGTCCCTCAACCTGGAGTCGATGTGTTCAGTCCATCAATCTTGTAGAATGTACAGCATAGGCGTGGCTTATATACTGTAGTGAGGTGACGTGAAGCAGATGGAGGCGGGGTCATAGTGGTACCATCCACTAGTCGAAGTAGGTCTTCGTTCAAAGGTTGAACAAGTGTTGAAGAATTCAGTTCTAACGTTGTCAATGAACGTGAAACATAAGAACGAAGGAACACTGCAGCAGGCCTACTGGCCCATGCGAGGCAGGTCCAAGTCTCCTACCGGCTTAAGCCAATGCACCCAACCTAGTCAGGTCAGGTCACATTGACTTAAGGGAGGAACACGGCAACCGACCTGGTAGCACAAGCTATCAGGTCCAACTCACACCCACCCACATCCACTCATGTATTTATCCAACCTATTTTTAAAGCTACACAACGTTCTGGCCTCTATAACTGTACTTGGGAGTTTGTTCCACTCATCCACAACTCTATTACCAAACCAGTACTTTTCTATATCCTTCCTGAATCTGAAATTTTCCAACTTAAAACCATTGCTGCGAGTCCTGTCTAGGCTAGATATTTTCAGCACACTATTTACATCCCCTTTATTTATTCCTGTCTTCCATTTATACACCTCAATCATATCCCCCCTAATTCTACGTCTTTCTAGACAGAAAGCAATTTTACTACACTGAATTTATATAAAGGTGCTACTATGTCACCAGGTTAACGAAAAAATACTCAAATATATTTGTATAACTTTTAACAAAAATAATCACACCAGACCAAGCCTGGCCCCGAGAGGGGCTGCGAGAGTAGGAAACCAAATCACTTCCATGTGGGGAAAATTTAATCCAATAAAGCTACGAAACTTTCTGCGGTGCATTTAAAATAAAGTCACATTATACACAAAAGCACACCGAACCACAGATAAAAACGTCGCCAAAGCAGTCCTAGCTGGAGTGACGAAGTTTAATTCAACTGTGTGTGAAACAATACCAGAGAGTTGCCTCAAACTTCTCCCTGAGGAGCACGCGGGAGGCACAGGCTGAGGACCCATGCTCTCCTAATGACAGCAAAGATTAATACTGCAGTCTTCCTCACTCGGGGGACTGCCCTCAGTAATATCACACGCACACACCAGACTCTGAATGGCTCTACCTGTTTTAAATGTCGCACCCATGGTTAACACAGGCAGAATATAATACAACAAGGAAATATGTGCAACAAAAAGGGAATGGTATATGTAAAGCTATCGATGAATCAGATAAGGTAATGGTGGTAATACATTTAATCAAGTCATTCTTAAAGGTTATGTGGTTTTAATCAAGATTAGGCAAGCATGATACGGATATTGTAAATGCCTAGACTTACTTCTGCACCAGTGTCTTAAAACAGATACTTGAAGCGACGGAAAGATGATAACTAAGCAATAGTACGTGGTTCCTGCCATCCGCACCTGCATTGCCGGGGTTATTCCTTATAGCTTTTTGTCAAGAAGAGGCCTGGGGAGAGGCTCAACACTAAATCAATACAATGATTCACAAATTGTTTTGACCTGTCTTTGTCGTTCCAATCAAGGTCATAAATGCTAAACTATTATTACCTTTTCCATGAGTTGTCCTACTTCAGTTCACTGATGTTAGCCTAAGACTATCCGAGAAGTCAATGTATACAAGAATGCGGTGATTTTTGTGTTAAGGCAGAAGTACCAATGATCCCAAGTTCCACGCCACTAAAATAAAAAGCTAAGATGCTAGTCTACCCAAGCACTCACGAACAGATTCTGGCAAACGCTTAAGTTCAAGATTTTTTTTTTCCCCTACGGCATACATCTTCACGACTCCCATTCCATGCATCAGCAAGAGTACAAACACTCTTAACTCCTCAAATGATTCCTCATTGGCTGCTCAACAGTTATGAATGGGAAATGAGCAAATGCAAGGGCAGAGGAAGGTTGTTGAGAGGTGATAAGTTCACGACCCTTGGGCTGATCCTGCAAGGTGAGAGTGGGATGCCCCGAGGTTGCCCGGAAGCAGGGTCGGTCGCTCCCCACAGGTTCACGAAGTCCTCGCCTGCCCCCTGACCCTGAAAACCTCAAAAGCGACCAGAACCTATAACTGAAGAAAGCCTCTCCCTGCGACACCACTCCTTGGCCAGGTTAATTTACAAAGCTAAATTCGCGATCTCCGCTAATTACTTATCTAAATTTAGCCATTTAAGATGGCTTTAAATTTCGATAAATCTTGTTAGGGAATGCGAAAGGCGGAGGTGGGTGGTTGTAAGAAGCATAAAGAGTTATGCCTGGGCAGTTGCCAATACCCATTTTTCATAGAGGCAAAATGATACGGGAAATGAAGAGGAGCGAGGAAAGGGAAAGGGAATATTACAGAAAGGGACTGTAAGAGAAGAGGGGGAGAGAGAGTTTGTCTACTATCAGGGGCCACAGTCTTGAAAAACAGCAGCACTAGCAGGAAACCCATGCTAAATTACTTTGTCCTTGTCCCTCACCCCCGACCCTCCGACCTAGACCCCACCACCACAAATACCTGCTGAGAAAAAAAAAACAAGAACAATTTTAGACGCTACATATTTGCACAAACAATTTGCATCATAACAGGCTAATTACAAACAATGTGAATATAATACCACAAAAATAAACACTAAGAACTTAGTAACAATGTTTTCAACCTTCCACATAATGGACTATCAACCCCAGTTGCTCGCACCAATGATTTGCCAGCAGAATACAAACAAATTAATTCAAGTGCCTAATAGCACAGCAGAACAAATTAAACAACATTCCAAGAATGAATAGGGCGTCTCCAAATGCTCTCTTTCCAGGCTTGACACATTCGTCTTTTAACATAATACTGCATTATGGTTACGAAGACTAATGTGTAAGAAAATTTATCTCTCCCTCACTTATTTTCCAAATACTTCAAATCTAAATGCTATTCAAAATCTGTATATAAATCGTTACCAATGTAATTACAGTTAAGTTTTGGGCACCACAGTGCCTGAACCTTTTATGTGAGTGTGTAATCTATCGACTAGAGCTCAAAGGACATGGGAAGCATAAAACTGCCAACCTTTGCACTGAGAGAGTGTGCTCTGGTACAATTTTAGCCCAATGTGTCCAGCAGGATAATTTTGGACCTCTCATCACAGTATATGATGCCTACGAGACGCAACCGACTTACACCCCACAATCTCACGCACGCTAAAAGCCTGTAAAAACTTCATAACGTAAAATAATTATGGTTTCTTCTGTAGTGGAATACCTATTTCTTGTATAAAATGAGGTTTATGTAACTTTCCCAACTTAGTAACAGTGAAAGGTAGAGAGAAGTAAGAAACGTCAGGTATGTCCAGAAAACTTTGGAGACTCCTCGGAAAGATTGACCGTTCCTTCCTCAGAATGGGAAGTGTGGAAAAACGAGACAAAAAGCATTCTATTCCAGTATTAGGAACAGACTTAATATCCGTGAAAAGCGAGTGCCATTAAAATATTACCGGACCGTAATCCAAAACTATATTCAGCTTTGTGGTAGTAGGATAATTATTCAATAATAGATATGATGTTAAAAGGCCAGTGACGAACTTAGTTCTCATCTTGTTATATCTAAAATTGTTGATAGAGAAGGCAGCTTCTTTTAACAAGAGGGTAAATGAACGCGAGTTGAGTTGAAGTAACCCAGAGAAATATTTAAAGCATCTGGAAAATTCATTTTAGAGGTACTCTTGGCAACTGAAGAAAGTAAGGATGACATAGATAATACAAAACTAGTAATATGATTTGTGTACATGTTCCTGGTCTCCTCTGTACTGGTTGTACCGTAGACTGTTGTCTTTTTCCTTATGATCGTTTCTCTCTCCACCAACAATGTATACCACGCTATACGTTTCTTGATACGTAATTTTGTACGAGTGTCTTCCCTTCACGTGGAATGCTGGGCAACTGAGGTAATAACATTTTGGTCTGCAGTGACTTGCACTTCTCAGGGTGAAGATACCTGCAATCTTTGTCAAAACTATACCGCTCTTTTCCGTAGCAATTGCATCTTTACTGTGGGGTGTTCCATCTTATATATTGTGTACCGCTATTTTGCACTGTGTCCATCTCATACGTGCTGATCTGCACCTTTGCATTTGCCGGATTTACAGCACTTTCAAGCGTTTCACTAATGCAGCGGTTCTCAATTATACCCATTCTTCATTAATTCAGACTTCCTACAACATATTCACTACTCTCGATAAGCTGAGTATGAAAGTGTTCAAGGTTAGTAATGTGTATACTGTATATACATTTCTTAGGCCTAGCTTTACTGCCCACTTAACATATGATAGTATAAACATCTATCAGGCTTACATATGCATTTGAAAGTGAAAACGTCTGTTTCACTTTACAGCTATTTTTTTTTTTTGGATTTACCTCAGAAGCTTTCAATCTGACCTGCTGTATAAGCGGGTCCCCCCCCCCTCTCTCTCTCTCTGCGTGTGCGCGCGCGTGTACTCACCTAGTAGTGACTGCAGGGGTCGAGTCACAGCTCCTGACCCCGCCTCTTCACTAGCTCACTCTTCCTGCTTCATGAGCTTTGTCATGCCTCTTCTTAAAGCTATGTATGGATCCTGCCTCCAATACATCACTTCGCAGACTATTCCACTTCCTGACAAACTCTGTGACTGAAGAAATACTTCCTAACATCCCTGTGATTCATCTGAGTCTTCAACTTCCAACTGTGACCCCTTGTTGCTGTGTCATATCTCTGGAACATCCTGTTTGTCCACGCTGTCGATTCCTCTCAATATTTTATATGTCGTTATCATATCCCCCCCTCTCTCCTGTCCTCCAGTGTCGTGAGGTCCATTTCCCTTAACCTCTCCTCGTAGGACATGCTCCTTAGCTCCGCTGCACTTTCTCTGGTTTCCGTACGTGCTTGGCTTGGTGTGGGCTCCAAACTGGTGCAGCATACTCCAATAGAGGCCTAACGTACACGGCGTACAGGTTCCTGAACGATTCCTTATTGAGATGTCGGAATGCTGTTCTTAGGTTTGCTAAGCGCCCATATGCTGCAGCAGTTACTTGGTTGATGTGTGCCTCAGGAGATGTACCCGATGTTATACTCACCCTAAGATCCTTTTCCTTGAGCGAGGTTTGTAGTGTCTGGCCAACTTGACTGCACTCCGTCTGCGATCTTCTTTGTCTTTCCCGTCTTCATGGCTTTGCACTTAGTGGGGTTAAACTCCAGGAGCTAGTTGCTGGACCAGGCCTGCAGCGTGTCCAGATCCCTTTGTAGCTCTGCCTGGTCCTCGTGCGATTGAATTCTTCTCATCAACTTCACATCATATGCAAACAGACACACTTCTGAGTCTACTCCTTCCTTCATGTCGTTCACAAATACCAGAAACGGCACCGGTCCTAGGACTGACTTGTGGAACCCCGCTCGTTCCAGGCGCCCACTCTGACACCTCGCCACTTACCATGACTCGCTGTCTTCCTATAGGTATTTCCTGATCCATTGCAGTTCCTTCCCTGCTACCCCTGCCTGTTCCTCTAGCTTTCGCACTAATCTCGTGTGGAACTGTGTCAAACGCCTTCTTACAGTCCAAGAAAATGCAATCTGCCTACCCTCTCTCTCGTCTTACTGCTGTCACCCTGTCATAGAACTCCAGTAGGTTTGTGACCATGCTGGCTGTCGTTGATGAGCTCATTCATTTCTAGGTACTCCACCACTCTTCTGATAATCTCCTCTATGACTTTGCATACTATACATGTCAGTGACACTCATCTGTACTTTAATGCTTTGTGTCTGTCCCCTTTTTTAAAAACTGGGACTATATTTGCTGTCTTCTATACCTCAGGTAGTCGCCCTGTTTTAATAGATGTGTTGAAGATTGTTGTTAGTGGTATACATAGCACCTCTGCTCCCTCTCTCAGAACCCATGGAGAGATGTTATCCGGCCCCATGGCCTTTGAGGTATCTGGCTCGCTTAGCAGCCTCATCATTTCTTCCTCGGTTGTATGTATAGTGTCCAATAGTTGGTGTACCCCACCTCTCCGTCTTTCTGGAGTCCCTTCTGTCTCCAAGAAACTGTAATAGGATAATAGAACAGATGAAGGTTTATAAGGCCGAGATGACACCTCACTCGTACCATCATGATGATGTGGGTGAGATGGTCAAGGGCTTGTGAAACATCAAGGGCTTGTCAAACAGCTTAAATTCTTCCCAAAGTTTATTAATTATAAATGAATCTAATTTGTATAATCTTAAACCAATATTCATATTAAAATCAAAACTATTTTTTTTATGAAGCTTGATCGCTAGACCGGCTTGTTACAACTTTCTCAGATTTTGAAAATCAATTGGGTGGTTAAAATCTCTCACATGTATAAATAGAGCATTAGACTTGTCCATTTCTAATGCTGTACTTATATTGTTGTAATCTTAGTTCAAGGCTTTTCCCAGTTTGACTGTAATAAACTTAATTATATTTTTATAAGGAATCTTGTAAACAGCCGTCAGCATTCGTTTGAGGAATTTTTAATCAAAGATTTTTTTTTTACTGCATCAACATTTTTAAATGCAACTTTGATTTTAAATTTCTTAAGCAGAGAAGGTATATCAAGACGGTTTTCATGGTAAGGAAGAACCAACATATTCTTGGTTGAATATGATTGTTCTTTTTTGAATTGTTAAAAGCATTTCTAGGAATTTTAAAGGATTTATCAAGTAAGTGTTTTAAGCATTTTAGCTATTTCATAAATCTTCAGCATTAGAACTGGACGAGTCTATGGCTGAAATATAATTGAATCAAGCTTCATATAAAATACTTTTGACTTTAATATGAATATTGGTTGAGGATTATACAAATTAGATTCATTTATAATTAATAAAATCTGGGAAGAATTTAAGCTGTTTGACAAGTCCTTGACCATCTCACTCACATCATAATAGTACGGGTGAGGTGTCATCTCGGCCTTATAAGCCTTCAGATGTTCTATTACTTTTTTACAGGTCCTTGATAATGTGAGAAATCACGAAAGCACTTGGCATTTCACTATTTTTTCACAGTTGTTTTACATGTAATATCACCTGTTTACTGTGATCGAGGCAAAATATTTGTTCATATACCGCTAGTCTTTGTGGTATCATACATACATACATAGTAGAACCAGGACTATGCTGCCAAAGCTCACCTGGATGAAGGGAAGTCTGAAATAAACCTCATGAAAAGTATGGGGTTGGAGGGGGGGGGTAAATGTCATTGGAACAATTAGAGAAAACTGTCAATATTGGTTATCAATGACTCTTCTACAGATCTATAATGCCAGAGTAAATGTATAAATATTCCTTTAAGAAATTAAAAAAAAAAAACGGACACGTTCGGAGGGAAATGCTGGATAAAAGAGGCTGAGGTATCTGTGTACTCCTGCAGGTCGTAATAGCCTGGTTTAATTAGTGATCAACATATAAGTTTGAACTTAAGTTGAGCTGCAAGAGCAGGAATTTGCAAAACCGAGACACCTCTTGTTTTACAAAGTACAGCTAGGTATGGGACAAGAGTAAAAGGGGGGGGGGGATACGAATAAAGAGGACTGGGGTAAACGAAAATAAGCAGACCAAGCAATGACGACTTAACGAAGAGAAGGGAAGTCAAATACATCTGAAAATGACGAGAATGGGAGGATGAGAAGATATAGATAGCCAGCTGGGGGAAAAGCAAGATGGGGCAGAAAGGATGAGGTCAAAAACAAAGCAAAGGGGTTTAAACAGGGGGACAGAAAAGTTGAAGGTGAAGGGAAGGGAAGGGAGACGGAGAATGAAAAAGCTCAGATAGAGAGGGGAGGGGAAACAACAGAACAGCTCAGATAAATGGGTAAGGGAAGGGTGAGAACAAAGGAATACATAGGAGAGGGGAGAGGAGAAAGGCAAAAAAAAAAAAGAGGGGAGGGGGGGAAGAGTTTCTAAGAGTAAGAGCAGAGACCGTGGGAAAGGACAGCGTAACTGACCACATGAATCTCTGGCTCACAGCTGACTTAGACTTCATCCTGTACATATTATGTATGTGGTTTTATTTTACTGAGTACTTGTATAACCTCTTGCATACAAGATCTAGTATATGTGAGGGATTAGGGGGGGGCATGATATATAAACAGAACTAGAGCAAGCCTGGTCTTGGCCCAGACTCCACGAGTTGGGAAACTCTCGAAACCATCAAAGAAATATCAAGGGAAGGCAGGGAAATGGCAATGTGGGGGAATGGGATATAAAAAGACCAGTGAGGGGGAGGGGAACAGTATAGGTTCAGAACATTAAAGAAGAGAATATACCATATTCTCCCCTCTATGAAGAGAATGAACTATTAGAAGAAAAGAAAGCAAGGTGGTAGGAGAGCAAGGAAAAGGGGGTAAAAATTAGAGATTGGAGTTCTGATAGTACGTGGAAAAATTGACGAATTAAAGATGGAATTGAGTAAAATACATGTCCAGATCAATTCATAGAGAGGAACCTCAATGCAAGTGACTTCGGCGTGACAAAAATCAAGAGTATCTCTCATTCAAGGATTACAACTAACGTTATCAGAACTATGAAAAATTACTGGGTGGATAGCTAGTATATTCAAAACAAGAAATGCCAAGACAATGATGATTACCTTCTGATCACCTGTTCTCTCTCTATGCTGAAAAAATTGCTGTATATTAATGGCTCCCTTCGAGGAAAGAGAATGCAGCACCGGAACACGTTCTAAGAGCGTATAAATTCAGTCAAGCATCTGAACTACCGGGAACACTAAGTACCTTGAACTGTACTCCCTGGAACGTAACCAAGAAAGGTATATTATAAATTTACACCTACAAAAGACTGGAGGGACTGGTCCAAAACCTGCAAAACTAAAAGCAAAGAGGCTTGGAAGACGGTGACCCTTGATATCCTTCACGTATGTGCATGAAAAAGGAAGGCAGTCAAGAAGCGTAAACATTCATATCAAGTGCAGTTTATACTTGACAATACTAACATTTATCTGCCGGACCGAGGTACTTACGCTAGGTTGCGTGCTACCAGTGTAATAGCCTGACTGATCAGACCATCGATTACATGGCATGGTCCGGAAGCGATGAATAACTAAATCATCAGCAGACAATCAAGTATTCGCCTTGAGTGTGCATCTTTCATGAAAGATGCACATTTCATTCAAGACAAATTAGAAAACTGCACAGGAAAAACAAGAGAAACTATTATAATGGTTTATATATCGTAAACTGATTGACACGTGTCATATGATGAGCCATTCAGTTGTGACCCCTATGGGAGCGACAGTGTTGTCTAAGGACACATGTGAAGGTGGGGTAGTTATTGATTCAATGGCGGGCAAGGGCAACAGCTAACGCTGCCTTAATAGTGCTAGACTCGACGGTTCTTGCTATTAAGTACAAGGCCGACATCAAGAAGTCTCTTCACCAGGCCCAACTTTGTGGGCAGCGCTGAGATAGCTGTACCCTCCTCAATTACTTTACTCCAGCGGTGACCATTCTTTACTTGATGACATTTGAAAAAGGTTCTCACAATACTCACTCGAGAAACCAAGTCAAGTAGCCAAAGGAAAGGTCTACTACATAGTCTGATTAAAGTGACAATTTCTGCTGAAGGAGGAAGGCCAAAGACCTACATCCTTCTGAACCTCTTATAACTTGCAAGGTCTGGAAGGACAGCATATATCCATAATGCCCATAAAGTTTGCTACAGAGCAAGCTAGTTACAGCAGACTTCCTCCTCAGCACCTGCCCTTAATTTTCCGGGACACCAACATGGCCCACACACCATAAGAACTCCACATCCTTGTATAGTGCATGGAGACGAACTAACCACTATTGGCTCTTTTTGATCACATGGTAGAAGCATACTGGACAAGGAAAGCACACTGAAAATCTGAAAAGACATAGAACTCCAACTATCAGGACGAGAACAGCAAGGACTGCGTGAATCTCAGGAATGAATACACAGGACTATTCTGGTAACTACACAAATTCTCACCGACGATCATCGCAAAAACCAACACCTTTTGCTCTTTGACCCGTCAGTAGACCTTGAGGCATGAACAAAATCATGGTGCATACGTTGGACCCAGACTAGGCCAACAACGAGACCTGGCCTGGGACCGAGCCGCAAGGGTGGTGATCCGCGAGAGTAACTACAGCTAAGAAATAGCAAATGTCATCACCAGAGCTCAGCATCTGGGGGTCCCCATCCACTGCCTACAAAGTTACATCACTGTCCAAGGAAGGCACGGAGAGAAGCCAGCCTCCCTGGTCCACCAAACTATACAGGAAATCTTGCAGAACAAGCGAAGGTATGAGGCTTAGGCAACTGAAAATAACATGATGTTCAATAGTGACAAACACATGAGGACAATCTTAAAGAACGAAAGGAACATGTGAAAGACTTGGGAAGAATAATGTGTTCCCCCAGACTAACACACTCAGCAGACATCAAATTCTGCTAAAAATACACATTTTCAAGAACCTGGACAACTTCCTGTTACAAGTGCCAGATATTACATGGCTATGTGGACCTTCGAGCCATTCGCATAACCTGGTCAACAGAGAAGCTTGGTCTGTAGCCGGGCTGCGGGGTAGAACCCTAGCAGATGACTTGTTTAAAACGCAACAGAAAAATGGTAGAGTGGATAGCGAGAGCTTTCAAAGCACAAAAAAACAACGACAATGATAGTACCATTTAAATCAGATGTTCACGTCTGCGATATTGGCCTGTCCTTACAGCTTCGCTCAAAGCAGGAGATATCAGAGTCGAATAACGTGCAGAGATCGTTTACTATTCCCATAATCAACAAAGCATTTAATCTCCTTAGAATGCTTCAGAGTACTTGGAATGTCAGGTCTAGAGAGCAGATAATATATATACTTAGATATATATACTCGGAAGACAAAATAATGTAGTGAAAGATATTGTGAAGTCATGGACACATACTGTCAACATATGTATCCCAAGAACCTTCACTCTAATACTAGCAGATAGGAAATATGTCGGAACCACCTTCACCAAATGTTAGATTAACTAGGCTGTGGGCCATCACAACCTGTTTGGACAGGCAGGCAATCCACAGGTAAGCCGGGTATGGGACGGGGAGCGAGAGATAGAGATAGAGATAGAGATAGAGAGAGAGAGAGAGAGAGAGAGAGAGAGAGAGAGAGAGAGAGAGATTTAAGGAAAGATAAGGACAGGATGTGTTGGAAGGAAAGAGAGGATTGACCATAAGTGTGGGAAAGAGAGAGAGAGAGAGAGAGAGAGAGAGAGAGAGAGAGAGAGAGAGAGAGAGAGAGAGAGAGAGAGAGAGAGAGGCATGATGGCCAGAAATGCGTGGGGAAGGACGAGTAGAAGTTACGATAAGGGGCGGGAAATGTATTTCGGACAAGTATTTAAAAACAGCAACGAAACATGTTAGAACCATGCGGAGGCACACAACTGAATATCGATCACTGTAACAGGGACCAAAAGCCTCTCCACTTTATTAATGAACTTCTCGTCTTATTCAGTGAACAGAGTTGGGCATTG
>NC_091331.1:15201354-15216354 GCF_038502225.1 Cherax quadricarinatus | reverse complement strand
GAAACGTGAGAATTGTGAAACAGTAGAAAGGGGTGACAACAGCAAGAGGCTACGACCATTGAAAACGGGAGGGGAGGGGAGGGGAGTTACACTCTGAGAGTCCTGGTGGAATACAGGGGCAGAGGAGGGGGGTGAAGAGAGCACAATTACGACAAACAATTGATCGCGCCATCACAATGACTCTGCTCTAACATCAAACGATTCAAGCTCTACTGAATTAATTGAAAACAAATTAAAACAACAAAGTGCAATGTTTGACACCACAAATGTGAAACATGAGATGCAGTGTTCAAAGTTTGATCGCTAAGTTTTTACTGAAATATGAAAGGGAAATCTGAGTCAAGTGTCCAGTTTAAGGTTAATTATTTGCGGCTTCCGGGCCAGACGAGTTTATGTTGGATATATAAAAGGACTTGGAACAATCGGAAAGGAAAGGTAAGCGTTTCGAAACTACACTAAGTAAATTACGGGTTGGGGAACAAAGTAGTGGCAACAACGCCGGAGTTAGAATAAACGTCGACCAAAATTCAATCCCGCTAAGTTTCACATCACAATCCTGAAGAGCACAGGAAAAACTGTTTTGGCGTGTGATGTGCAGAGATTCATGTGTCTCTTGCCAGGTCTGTGGAGAACCGGGTAAGATGAGACCCAAAATGGTGGTAGTAACACATGAGCACATAGCACAAACAACACACAAGAGGGGAATTTACGACGACGTCTCGGTCCGACGTGAACCGGGTTATTTGTTTATTGTTCCTGTCACGGTATTGTGCCTTTTTATTTATATAAGACACTCATAACAGCTATGGCAGGTCGACCCAGGGCAATCAAAGGAAAACTAAGTCTACCAGGTGCACTTAAATGACACGCACAATGAACTGTCGTGACAAATCAGTTTTCAATAGCATAAGCAGAAAGCTCAAAACCACTCGACTCCTGAAAGCCTTCAGAGTCGAGGCTTTATTTTTTTTAATTCCTAAACTCTATAACTCAGGTTATTTCCAAAACTTCAGGAGGTCC
Organism: Cherax quadricarinatus; assembly: GCF_038502225.1. Taxonomy (NCBI): domain Eukaryota; kingdom Metazoa; phylum Arthropoda; class Malacostraca; order Decapoda; family Parastacidae; genus Cherax; species Cherax quadricarinatus. The sequence continues at coordinate 15,215,334 of NC_091331.1, read as the reverse complement.
AGGTCATCTGGAATACTTTGGGGGATCACTGCCTCCATCGTTCCAGCTTCCTGCAAGGTTCATCGCGAATACCATGAGATGGTATACATACAAATTTTGCTGGCATTTCGTCATGTTTAAGCATTACATTATCGATTGTGTCCACTCTAATACTACTTCTGGTGTAGGTACGTAGCTTTGAAATTTGATTTGAGCTTCGACAGAATAGACCATTATACGCTCTCGACAATAAAAAAATAAAATACAATTGGAATGAGAAAAAAACCCATCAACAAAACACAAATAAATATGGTACTGTAGTATCGCATTAAAAAATGTCAGCATCAGTTAAAAATACCATTTAATTGTTAATGCCAAAAGACACTCCTAAAAAATCTCAAGGATCTACAGAGCCACCTGATAATTATAAAAACCAAAACAAAAAGCAAAAAGGCCTGTCGTGGGCAAGCAGTTAAAATGTGTTCCACAGTCAGCATGCTTCTCGTCTGTAGATCCTACCTGGTCCAATACTTCCCAAACACCTAACAATAAGGTGTATGAAGTCACTATTTCAAAAGGCTGATGCAGAGAGCTCTGTAAAACAGCCTTCGCCTCAACTTCTGCCGGCTCATTTCCCAGGGCACAGATGTACCCTGGAAAGCAATAGAACTTCACATCCTTGTTTCAGGTGTACAGACTAACCACCCTTACACCTTATGGCCCATGAGGTGGATAGTAGCACACTGGGAAGCTGAGTCGACAGTGAACCGAGACCAATCTAAGCCAGCTATCAGGACAAGAACAGCAAGGATTAAGTGGAGCTCTGCACTGAACAGAGGACTCGTAGTAATTATGCATAATAAAAGCCCTCACGTACAATCAGCACAAGCCAACACTACCCTTAATCTTCTCCGTGGTAGTAAGGAGCTTTATTCTTGAAACATGAACAAAATCAGTCAAAGATCATCGCCAAAGCTCAGCACTCAGGGGATCCCCATCCACTGCCTACAAACAAATGTTATATAAATAGTTCAGAAAACCATTGTGTAAACTTGAGTTTACACAATGGATACTCGAGTACTGCACAAATGTCTCATTTATCAGAAAATCCAGTACATGACCCTAGGACTAAAGCAATTAACAGTATCGGTTACTTTTTTTTCATATTTCATACACATTCTTAAGGGTGTATACTGACATACGGTATATAGAATTTGGTTAGGCCAGATTCACGATATCTGCTTCAAACATATTAGCTCGAACAGTAGCCATAAAACCTTCGGTTTATTAGAAAAGCACATTCCATCCAATAATACGACTTGGCAACATCTCTCACACAAAATTGTCATGCTGATTACGAGACGGTCATGATAAATCGCCTAACTCTGCTAAACATAATTTAGCCTATTCGTACTAAACATATCTTACGTCAGTCAGAGGTTACTTATTTTTACTGAACATTTTTGTTTGTTTTGTTTGTATCCACTTTCGCAAAATTACTGCACAAATTAATTTTCACTCTGCTTATTCAGCAAAAGAATCATAATATGAACCATCTTAGTAGTCGATGGCAGAATACTCTTGAGACTTGTCAAAGGTTTATTGCATGTATACATCAAGCTTGGAGGTGGAGTAAGCCTATCCAAAACTGGTATAACAATTAGTCTTAATAATAATTAATTAGCCCAACAGATAACTCAGAATGCCACCAGCAACTAACAATTACTACAAATTTAAACAGGAACTGCATAGGCACTCTGTCAAAACAATTTAAAAATTGTGCTGGGTGTGGGTAGTTTGTCAAATATTGACGGACACTTGTTTGCAAGCCATTACTCGCACAGGATTCGCTAGACCCAAACCTTCCGATACTGACTACCTGTTACCAGTCTTAGCTGCCGTCTGTAAACTATTAAGCGACATTCAATGTACAGTTATAAGACATATCGAAAAAAATCTAACGTGAAACGGGCACGTTTATTACAACGTGTTTAATACCCCAGCAAACAAAATTACAAATTTCTCCACTAATATAAAAAGCTCGTGTGTAAAATCATGTTTGAAAACTACAGTCTTTGCACAACTTTATGCGAGAGAGTACTCACCTAGTTGTGGTTGCTGGGATCGAGTCACAGCTCCTGGCCCCGCCTCTTCACTGGTTGCCACTGGCTCACTCTTCCTGCTTCATGAGCTTTGTCATACCTCTTCTTAAATCTATGTATGGATCCTGCCTCCAATACATCACTTCTCAGACTATTCCACTTCCTGACAACTCTGTGACTGAAGAAATACTTCCTAACATCCCTGTGATTCATCCGAGTCTTCAACTTCCAACTGTGATCCTTTGTTGCTATGTACCATCTCTGGAACATCCTGTTTCTGTCCAACTTTTCTATTCATCTCAGTCGTTATCATATACCCCCTCATCTCTCCTATCCTCCAGTGTCGTGAGGTCGATTTCCCTTAACCTCTCCTTGTAGGCAATGCCCCTTAGCTCAGGGACTAGTCTAGTTGCAAACCTTTGCATTTTCTCTAGTTTCCTTACGTGCTTGGCTAGGTATGGGTTCCAACTGGTACTGGATACTCTCAATATAGGCCTAACGTACACATTGTACAGGGTCCTGAAGAACTCTTTATTAAGATGTCGGAATGCTGTTCTTAGGTTTGCTAGGCGTCTGTATGCTGCAAGAGTTATTTGGTTGATGTGCGCCTCAGATGTGCCCGGCGTTATACTCACCCCAAGATCATTTTCCTTGAGTGAGGTTTGTAGTCTGATTCCCTAGACTGTACTTCGTCTGCGGTCTTCTTTGCCCTTCCCCAATTTTCAAGACTTTGCACTTGGTGGGGGTTGAATTCCAGGAGACAGTTGTTGGAACAGGCCTGCAGCCTGTCCAGATCCCTTTGCAGTTCTGCCTGGTCTTCGTCCGATTGAATTCTTTATCGATTTCACATATTATGCAAAAAGAAACACTTCCGAGTCTATTTATTCCGTCATGTCGTTCACAAATACCAGAAACAGCACCGGTCCTAGGAATGACCCCTGTGGAACCCCGCTCGTCAGAGGCGCCCACTCTTACACCTCGCCACGTACCATGACTCGTTGTCTTCCTGACAGGTATTCCCTGATCAGTTGCAGTGTCTTCCCTGTTATCCTTACCTGCTCCTTTAGCTTTTGCACTAATCTCTTGTGTGGAACTGTGTCAAACGCCTCTCTTGTCTTACTTGTCACTCTGTCGTAGAACTCCAGTAGGTTTGTGACAGGATTTCCCGTCCCTTAAACCGTGCTGGCTTTTATTGAGAGAGAGAGAGAGAGAGAGAGAGAGAGAGTGTGTGTGTGTGTGTGTGTGTGTGTGTGTGTGTGTGTGTGTGTGTGTGTGTGTGTGTGTGTGTGTGTGTGTGTGTGTGTGTGTGTGTGTGTGTGTGAAAGTGTGAAAGTGAGAGAGTGAGTGTGAGAGTGTGTGTGTGAGTGTGAGAGTGTGAGTGTGTGTGAGTGTGTGTGTGTGTGTGTGTGTGTGTGTGTGTGTGTGTGTGTGTGTGTGTGTGTGAGAACGGAGACTCGAACCATGGGGCACTGGCATGCAGGAAGACACAGGATTGTCACAGTTGGTGCCGCACTTACAGACAAATCTTCCTACAGTAAGCTTTACGGCTCAGTGGTACAGCATTAGGCATCCACCATGCCAAGACCACGGTTCGAGTCCTCGTACATTCTTCTGGTTACCGTGACTATAGTACTTGTTACATCAATACTCATGCAATACACGAATAACTATGACAATGCTTGCTGTATTACACAGTGCAAAATTACTCGATTACCCAATCAGCTGAAGTTTCCATCTCGAAACATACAACCTGCCACCTTGGTTTAAACAAAAATCGAAGATCAAACTTTTTTTGTAATATACATTGATATAACTGCTGAAGCTCAGACATATTGCAAGTCATTTGGCACCCATACCAAATGTTTCATATCTGATGTCATTAAAACAAAAAATATTTTACAGTAACTCCAGATACAGAATAAGAGGCACAACAAAGAAAGGACTTTTCCGATTTTAGCTCAGACCCAACACGTATTACCACCATATATAAAACCAAAACCAATTAACCTAAAAGTAGGAACCTGAGTACAAATTTATTTGATACCAAAAATCGATCTTCGTTCATTATCTCTTGTAATGTTAATAATTATCCTTTACATGACGAGTTTCGAGCTTATAACAATTACTAGGGCATCAGTAACTACAGCACGATTTACAGCACTTAACTTGACAGCAGGGATGGTCAGACTTAAACAAGTGGGATCTACTTTTTTCTTCCAAAGTTCTTCCTATATAAGCCACCAAAAGTCCAGATTTTCTCACCTGCCAACCACCATTCGCAGAACCATTTACTCCGAACCTCTGACTCAATCTAGACTGTGTGTATATACTCAAAAACATTAAAACTTGTTATTTCTTGTTAAATGAGTAATGAATACAAGTATGACACACAAATGTTCCAACAATAGTGGAGATGATAACGTAATGAACGCGATTTTCTTACAGTAGCGTCTTACTTGCTTTGCTAGCCTACTGGTCATCCTGCGATCTACTAAAAATTGCTCTGCGAGCTAATGGGAGATAGTGATCAACGTTTTGGCCACCCCCACTTGACTGTGTCAGGCCCATAAGACAGACTTCGGCGAAGCGTTCTGGTGGAGCTAAGAACTCTCGTTCGTTACTGATGCTCTCAACAGCGAGCACCAGTAACAAACATGAGACGCAAAAGGTCGAAGGGCAGCAGCAGCAGGTGCGAGGTCAACGTCAATAAAGAATGAGGTGGGAGCCGACCGCCGCGACCCGCCATTTGCCGTCGTACATAATACAAAGGGGCCGAGACCCGACATGGCACACCACTTGGTCCTGATAGATAAATCACAACCAGATGAGCTGTGCCCACACCACCCACCTGCGCTTCCCTCCCTGCCTACCTCACGCATCCAAAGCCACGCCCTCCACAATCCACTTACTCGCGTGTACTCTGGTTGGATCCGTTCTGGCTTCACTAACGCCTACTCCACTTGTTTACCTACACAACCCCTAACTCGTGCAATACCACCAAACAATCTAACTTCACCTGCAATATATATATATATATATATATATATATATATATATATATATATATATATATATATATATATATATATATATATATGACAAAACTCATTGACAAAAATAAAAAATACCACAAACAAGTGGTTCTTATGCACACAAAAAATATAATATTAGTATTACACTGTCAAAGCATCGAAGCCGGAGAGCATCAAGTGAAACTGCAATAAGGAAATAATTGCTTTATCATGTACAAAAAAAAAATGCTGAGAAAATAATTAACCAAACAAGCCACCTGCACGATTTTCAGAGCAACAAAAAAAATATTGACCGAGCGAATAGCACAGTGGTTTTTCACGTTTGAACCTCCCATTAATTTACCCATTCATCTGTTCAGAAAGCTCAAAGTCAAAATCTACTGTGTTCACAGGCGACTTTCTCAAGGAGACAAGCTTTATTTGGTTTCCATTTCAAGGTTGTTTGTTATTTGTGAATTTTCTTTTTATTTCTACGGGTTGGCCTGTGGCCAACCTTCCCTGGTGACCGCATCAGGGAGGCTATTCCTAGGTGATCATTTAGCAACTTTTTTTTTTTTTGGTTCATTTAGAAGACCTCTACCTCTCTTCCAGCATTATTTCTTATATTGATAGTAAAAGTTTGAAAATGCCGTCAAAAGGGAAAACTGGGGTCTCACAAAAAAAAAAGGAAATGGAACAGAAGGGAGGCGAGAGGGAGAATGGTAAAGGAGAGAAAACAGCATAAAGAGGTGAGGAAGAAAGCAGAGGTGATGAAGAGGAGAGCAGATGTATGTAGGGAATAGAAAAGGGGAAAAACAATGAGGATGCAACAGCTTCCTAGCTTCTAAAATAAATATTAGGAAGTACATCTAATTTAAAAATCCTGTAAAAAAGTCGTAACAAATAAAGAGTGAAAAAGCAGTGTAAAAAATACTTTCCCGGTATTCACATTGCTTTCTTTCTCTCCTTTCTACGTAACAGTGCAGTTAGAGCGAGTGATACTGTTAGCTATTTAAGAGGCAGAGACAGTGGCATGACAGAGTGGTAGCTGGCCATCAGGTCACTATGGCAACGCTTCCATACAGTCCTTAACTACATTGCAAGCCAGTCAGGACAATAAACAAGCCACGCGTTCTACACAAACCTAAGACATAACTTTCCCGCCCCGGCTTCTAGTGGAAATGAAGGTGGCCAAGGAAACAACATATTATCAATTCAATTTGATTTTTATGAATTAGTAATACTATTAGATACTCTGCACATGTGTACTCAACATACGAATACTTCCAAGGGTAGAATCCTCGAAACTCGTCACAGGTATATTTTTTCGTCGACTAGTCTCTGTAACCTGGAATCTTCAGCTTGTGAGCATAATGGACTCGCCACTGATCCACGAGTCACCTCGACTTCGAAACGAAAGGGAAGAGAAGTGTGCTTATGTACATGTGTGTACACTCGCAGTGTACGACTGCTCTATTCTAGAGTATATGACCGTTACATTAAGGAAACAAAGCAATGTTTTCCTTCGGAAAAGAGGACGACGACTATACAAATTACTGATTGAAGCAGTGCGGGAATGGAGTGGGGAAAGGGGTTGCACTTGCCGTAACACCACTGTCTTGAGATTAAAAACTTAAACTTCTATAGCTTAATCATTAAAGGTCAACACGCCACCAAATTATCGACCCTCTATCCGGTAATGGTTAAACCTTTAGGCATCACATCGTCCTTTTGGCCCGGTCTTGTGTGTTATTTAAACCCACAATCACTGGGCAACTAAAACAAATAAGTACTGCAGTATTATGTCAAGTGTTCTTTTAGTCGTGATATATCTGTGACCGGTTTTGCCAGTTCTCCTCACTCTCGCAGCATAGACTGGGGCCAGGATTTTCTGTTGATTCCTTGAACAACTTAGCCGTTGCTATTAACAGCCTGCTGGCCAACACATCATAATATGGTTGATCTGGCACTTTGGGGAGGTCGTAATCCAGTTTCCTCTCAAAGACTTCTACATTTGTTCCGGCAGTATTTCCGATATCTGTCGATAAGCAGGTTTAATAGTTGAGGCCCAATGATGCTATATCTGTCGATAAGCAGGTTTAATAGTTGAGGCCCAATGATGCTAAGATAAGCGGTGTTTTTTTTGAGCTGCAACTATCTCTCGATAAATTTCTAACAAAATAGTATTGTATACGAATGTCAGAGTTCTTTCTTTGTCGGTAACAATTACTGGACAACTTATAAATAAAAAAGTACAAGTAGCATTTACATTTTTGCTCATTCTCCAACAGATCAGGAATGGGAAACAGGTTTTTAAGTATCGTCAGTAACCTAATGTTGGATTCATTGTCCCGTGAGGAAAAGCCCAAGCAAGGACATTATCTCAGATTCTTGCCACAATAAATTACCATTAAAATAAACAACGAAAGATCAAAAGTGAATGCAGCGGACAGGTCGTTTAGTTGGTTGTGTATTGCACGGTGTTTTAAGGCTCGTGTCTACGGCACAACACAGCCTAGGGCACAGCACCAGTCGGAAAACAATTTCAACTTGGCAGCCTCGACAAGTGACGGCCCTCCAGGCTGTATTGTTCAGATACTTCCACCCACCAGTTACCTGGTACCCTATACTCACATAACATCCCTCCCACCCTCCCTTTCAACCTAAATAACGTGCAAAAATCACCCAGAATTCCATCCAAAAACGCAAATAATAAAGATAGCTATAAATATCGACCGACTCCTGTGATCAGATTATGTCATCACTGGTCTTTACACTTAACCTACACCGACTGACAGTCTTGCTCCGTTCAAAATCATCCCTCCCACCGCCTGCCTGCAGCCACCTGTGGCAAAGGAACCTGGAGAAGTAACGCACGCTCTTCTCCTAATGAAGACTGGATATTTATAGCTACCTTTAAGCGGCATTAACGTGGATGAGTCTTCCTGTTAATGAAGAGATGGCACTTTTAGGTACCTCTGGGTGTCAATGATGTGTCTGAGACTTCCTCGTAAGAACTAGCAAGGAGAAGGGTAAGAATAATATAGAAACTCTTTGAGTAATTAAAAGTAATATCGGGCGAAGAAGAGGTACGCAACAATCCCTTGGTTTGAGAATAGTCTTCATCCTGGGCATTACCAGAGTTCTTGTAACTGTTGAAAAATACAACCAAGAGGATACTTACATTAAAGTCATAAATAATATAAAAGATAAGCAAATTCGTTTAGTAATCGGGGTCACGGCTCAGGTCTTGACAATTCCACGCAAGCTTTTCAAAGGTCATACCCATCATAGCCCTTTAGTCATACGAGTTAAAGGTAGGTGGTGGTTTTAAGTGCCCAAAATGGGCATCTTAACACTTTCCCCAACCCTCTATCCGCTGGTGCTCGCTTACCGCTAAATTCACTTTACTAGCTATCTTTCACAGCTAATGCTATAACTGCCTATATATTTTCATGTTCTAAGACTATACAATTAATTTTTATACTGGTTGTGTATGTGTTCACGCACGCGCGTGCACACACACGCACACACACACACACACACACACACACACACACACACACACACACACACACACACACACACACACACACACACACACGAGGAAAAATGCAAATATATAACAGCAGACTAATGTTTTCTATGGTAGTTGGTATGAATGCCTTACAGGTAGACAACTCCAAGGATCAATAACCCCCCGGACCAGTCCAAAACTAGGCCTCCTGGTTGACAACTTGAAAAAGACTTGATGCATACCAGAAATTAAGCTGAACTTATCCAGTTCCCTCTCGAAGATGGCTACGAGTGTTGGTAATTTCAGTGTGTATATTAGGAACCTAACCCTCTTAAAATTTTCCAGGTGTAAATTATGATGCATCTTTTCTTCGGCTACGTTCCAGTTAGTAAAGTTCTAGAGAGTTCAAGCATCCCCAATAATTTACGTGCTGGAATTTATACGGGTAGTGACGGGTCACTATACATTCTTCAGGTTCCTTTGGGATATCGCTTGCCGAAGCCTGACCTGAGGACGAAAATGTTTCCGGGGCCTACCGTCCCCGCCTTCTGGTTTCAAAACAAGCTGTTGGTGGGTGCTAGCTGCACGTTGTCCAACGTAGGCACCATAGTCCGGCTGATCAGGAACTTGAGTAACTTATCCAGTATGAAAGGAGAGTTCTGAAAAGGCTTGGTTCCCACTTAAGTTGTCTCTAAAGTTTACTCTGCTTTTCACTGGAAGTATTTTGCTCTGGGGTCAATACCCCAGGATGTTCAAGGAGTAAATTGTGATGCATCGTTCTCGCCTACACTCGAGGGAGTACAAACCAATTTGACATAAGATGTTCCAATAATTTAGGCATGACGACTTTTAAGGGCAATGAAGGTTCTCTGTAGATTCTCCTGTTCAGGCGATTTCGGCCTATTGTGTTTGTAGGAGTCCTGCCTCCGATCCCATTATATCTACGCTTGAAATGCATAGTGCCTATGTGGAAGTAAAGGGTGTTGTGGTATGGGATAGCTACTACCTGTGTGTTGTCTGGTGGCGGCGAGTTGGCCTATAGATGGTATCAGGAACTGTCGCCCCCCCCCCTGGTTCCAGACCAGGATTCCCTGTTGAAAGTCTTTATCGGTCAGGCTGTTAGCGAATATGAAAATGGTATGTATATAATACCGACAACTTGATAAGTAAGACACATGTGCAACAGTTAGGTATCGTTATTCCGAAACGTTTCGCCTACACAGTAGGCTTCTTCAGTCGAATACAGAAGAGTTTAACAGAAACAGTAGAGATGGGGAAATGTAATCAGTCCATCACCCTTGAAGACGTAGTTTTGAGGTGCTAAGTCCCTCAGCCTGGAGAAGAGTTTTGCTCCATAGTTTGGAACTGTGAAGTTTAAGCAGCAATATGGAGACTTGTATACTGTCGGAAGGTGAGATGCAGTTCACTAGAAGAAGGGCATCATTGAGAGAGCAGGTCCCTCTCAAATCCATCCCTTCTCACTTGAGAAAGTTGTCAAAGGTGTTTTCACAACACCTTCCGACAGTAAGTCTCCATACTTCTGCTTAATCACACTGTTCCAGACTATGGAGCAAAACTCTTCCTCAGACTGAGGGACTGACCACCTCAAAACGTCTTCAAGGGCGATGGACTGATTACATCGTCTTCACATCTCTACTGCTTCTGTTAAACTCTTCTGTATTCGACTGAAGAAACCTACTGTGTAGGGTAGGCGAAGCGTTTCGGAATAAGGATACCTAACTGTTACATAACTGTCTTACTTATCAGGCTGTTTGTGCTCTCTGCATGCAGCGTTGTAAGTCTGACCCTTTATGCTTATTGAGTTATCTTAGGCGTAATTATTGCACCCCTGCTTAGCAAACGGGGATATCTAGCATTGTTTATTATGCATCCCGCTCTTGTAATTAGTAATTTCAGTGTGCAGATTGGGTGGGGGTTAGAATGAAAGTGCTCCCAGTTGCTTGAGAGAGAGAGAGAGAGAGAGAGAGAGAGAGAGAGAGAGAGAGAGAGAGAGAGAGAGAGAGAGAGAGAGAGAGAGAGAGAGAGAGAGAGAGAGAGAAACGGCAGCCTGAACGCTCAAACATGAATATGTATTGCTAAATGGACAGTCTGTGTTTTCCTAACATATATCTCATCTGCATGCGTTCACCAGGGCAGGGGTTGCGGGGTGGGGAAAGCGTAGGAAGGGTCGTGAGAAATGCGAGAGGGGAACCCTGAGATAAATGTTGGGCTAGATAAACTACTGTCAGAAAAGACAAAGGGTTAAACCTATGAAGTGAGAAACCGGGGAACGCTTGGTGATCCCTGCAAGCACTAAGTCAAAACTAGCATCTCAAACTTCTTATTATCGAGGATTCCCACAATACTAAATAGTCTAGTGACGCACTATCCGTGCATGGAACAAAGTACAGCACAAAAGAAGCATGAAAGCCGAAAGGCTAAACCTCCTGCTTCGGCTCACCCGACTGCAGTATACAAGCCACCTCTCTGGCCCTGTACTGTACATCCTACAAGAATGATGGATTGAATACATCGATTCCAGGCTGAGGGACTGATTACCTCAAACTCCTCTTCTCCTTATACCTTCCTGCTTTGTATTGTACTGATGAAGCCACTGTGTAGCGAGACGTTTCTTCAATAAAGATTCCCATATGTTCCATTAGTGTCTAATTCTTCAGGCTAAACCTAAAAGCACCAGACGAGCCTGGCCCGAAGCCGGGCTCCGGGAGTAGAAAAAAAAAAATCGGAACTCATCAAAGGTAAAGGTAGGAGCCCCCTCCGTCCTGACCCATGCGAGTATTAGGCCAGTTAACCAATGTCGCCAAGTGATGACTAAGGTGGTAATTTGAGCAGAAGCAACAACTTGTTTTGGCGTTGCCAGGCGAGCACAGGTGATAGCAATCAATCCATCAACGGTAAGGTCGCCTTCTAATGTCATTATCAAGGTCTTAGTTAACCACTACCAGCATACCTGGAGGTTATTCCGGGGATCAACGCCCCCGCGGCCCGGTCCATGACCAGGCCTCCCGATGGATCAGGGCCTGATCAACTAGGCTGTTACTGCTGGCCGCACGCAGTCCAACGTACGAGCCACAGCCCGGCTGATCCGGCACTGACTTTAGGTATCTGTCCAGCTCTCTCTTGAAGGCAGCCAGGGGCTTATTGGCAATTTCCCTAATGCTTGATGGGAGGCTGTTGAACAGTTTTGGGCCCCGGACACTTATGGTGTTTTCCCTTAGTGTACCAATGGCGACCCTACTTTTTATTGGGGGCATTTTGCATCGCCTACCCAGTCTTTTACTTTCGTAGGGAGTGATTTCTGTGTGCAGATTTGGGACCATTCCTTCCAAGATTTTCCAAGTGTAGATTATGATATCTCTCTCCCTCCTGCGTTCCAACGAGTACAAGTCAAGTGCTTCCAAGCGTTCCCAGTAGTTAAGGTGCTTGACAGAACTTATACGTGCAGTAAAGGATCTCTGTACACTCTAGATCTGCGATTTCACCTGCTTTGAATGGAGATGTTAATGTACAGCAGTATTCCAGCCTAGAGAGAACAAGTGATTTGAAAAAGATCATCATTGGCTTGGCAACTCTCGTTTTGAAAGTTCTCATTATCCATCCTATCATTTTCTTTGCACGTGCGATCGTGGCACTGTTGTGATCCTTGAAAGTGAGATCCTCAGACATTACTACTCCCAGGTCCCTTACATTATTTTTCCGCTCTATTGTATGGCCGGAGTCAGTAGTATACTCTGTTCTAGTTATTATCTCCTCCAGTTTTCCATAACGGAGTAGTTGGAATTTGTCCTCATTGAACATCATATTGTTTACCGTTGCCCACTGGAAAACTTTGTTTATATCTTCTTGGAGGTTAACCGCGTCCTCAGCAGATGACAGCCTCATGCAGATCCTAGTATCATCCGCAAAGGATGATACGGTGCTGTGGTGTATATCTCTGTCTATGTCTGATATGAGGATAAGGAATAAGATGGGGGCGAGTACTGTGCCTTGTGGAACTTGGTACCGTCCATTACCTGAAATTAAGAGGTCTGACAGTCGATCGTGCAAAAGTACACCCACGACAACATAACTTAGTACCTGAACGGGTATATTGTTAATAATCTTTCTCGCTAAGTTACTGAAAATACAGTTCCCAATAATTTTGGCGCTTGGATATAAATGACGTGTCTAATTCCTTGTTGATTAACTAAACACATGCTAGTGATTATCATTAACAATTGTATGAGGGAGGGTATCGAAAAGCCACTGTGCGCTCTGTGCATAAAGAGCCATCCTGTAAGTTACTTATAGTTTTGGGGGGAGGGGGAGTCACCACATCCGCGGCTTGGTTCCAGACTATGATTCCCAATTGCTTGCCTCTTAGACCAAGTCACTGGTGCCAGCCGCACGCAGTCTAATGTATGCGCCATTGCCAGGAAATTATTTAAACTTGTTCCTCTTGAAGACAGCTAGAGGTTTGTTGGTAATTCGTCTGTGTAGATTTTCCACAATCAATTTCAACTTCGACGTTCTTAAGAACATAAAGAAGGAACACTGCAGCAGGCCTACTGGCCCATGCGAGGCAGGTCCAAGTCACCTACCGGCCTATGCCACTGACCCAACCTCGTCAGGTCACATCCACTTAAGGAAGGAGCACGGCATCAGACCCACTAGCACAAACTAGTCATGTCTAACTCACACCCACCGTCACCCACTCATGTATATATCTAACCTATTTTTAAAACGACACAACGTTTTAGCTTCTATGACGGCACTCGGGAGTTCGTTCCACTCATCCACAACAACTATTACCAAACCGGTGCTTTCTTATATCCTTCCTGAATCTGAATTTTTCAAACTTGAAACCATTTCTGCGAGTTCTGTCTTGGTTAGATATTTTTAGGGCGCTATTTACTTTCTTTTAAAGACCCGACCAAGTAGTAAAGACGTCAAATCGTTTAGGTGCCCGAATGAAGGCAGGCAGTTAGTGTTCTCTGCATTTCTCCAGGTCTACAATAATGCCAGACATTAAGTTACACTGCCTCGATAATTCATTCCGCTCAGCTCCCGGAAGTCCTGTTGCAAACTTTTAGAGCCTTCCAAGCTTTTAAACATGTTGTCAACTAAATTCATTATTTAACGTCCTTAAAGCATTTACTGATAAACAGTTTGATTCCCCAGTCTATCCGAATACCAAAAGCCTCAACAAGGGCATGCCAGCTACTGCTTCACGCAAGAGCAGTGTAATCCCGATGCTGAAGGTAAACCAAGCAAAATAACACGCCATACGCGTTCGAAATTTATTTGGGTGGATGACTCCAGAGTCCAGAACACTTATTTTATATTATCTACACACAATATATATATATAT